>NC_091977.1:485532327-485658221 GCF_044704955.1 Pristiophorus japonicus
GTATGTTGCCTCCCTGGTGTAAGGGTCAAGGATGTCTCAGAGCGGGTGCAGGACATTCTGAAATGGGAGGGAGAACAGCCAGTTGTCGTGGTGCACATTGGTACCAACGACATAGGTAAAAAAAGGGATGAGGTCCTACGAAAAGAATTTAAGGAGCTAGGAGCTAAATTAAAAAGTAGGACCTCAAAACTAGTAATCTCGGGATTGCTACCAGTGCCACGTGATAGTCAGAGTAGGAATCGCAGGATAGCGCAGATGAATACATGGCTTGAGCAGTGGTGCAGCAGGGAGGGATTCAAATTCTTGGGGCATTGGAACCGGTTCTGGGGGAGGTGGGACCAGTACAAACCGGACGGTCTGCACCTGGGCAGGACCGGAACCAATGTCCTAGGGGGAGTGTTTGCTAGTGCTGTTGGGGAGGAGTTAAACTAATATTGCAGGGGGATGGGAACCTATGCAGGGAGACAGAGGGAGACAAAAAGGAGGCAAAAGCAAAAGACAGAAAGGAGATGAGGAAAAGTGGAGGGCAGAGAAACCCAAGGCAAAGAACAAAAAGGGCCACTGTACAGCAAAATTCTAGAAGGACAAAGGGTGTTAAAAAAGCAAGCCTGAAGGCTTTGTGTCTTAATGCAAGGAGTATCCGCAATAAGGTGGATGAATTAACTGTGCAAATATATGTTAACAAATATGATGTGATTGGGATTACGGAGACGTGGCTCCAGGATGATCAGGGCTGGGAACTCAACATCCAGGGGTATTCAACATTCAGGAAGGATAGAATAAAAGGAAAAGGAGGTGGGGTAGCATTGCTGGTTAAAGAGGAGATTAATGCAATAGTTAGGAAAGACATTAGCTTGGATGATGTGGAATCTATATGGGTAGAGCTGCAGAACACTAAAGGGCAAAAATCGTTAGTGGGAGTTGTGTACAGACCTCCAAACAGTAGTAGTGATGTTGGGGAGGGCATCAAACAGGAAATTAGGAGTGCATGCAATAAAGGTGCAGCAGTTATAATGGGTGACTTTAATATGCATATAGATTGGGCTAGCCAAACTGGAAGCAATATGGTGGAGGAGGATTTCCTGGAGTGCATAAGGGATGGTTTTCTAGACCAATGTGTTGAGGAACCAACTAGGGGGGAGGCCATCTTAGACTGGGTGTTGTGTAATGAGAGAGGATTAATTAGCAATCTCATTGTGCGAGGCCCCTTGGGGAAGAGTGACCATAATATGGTGGAATTCTGCATTAGGATGGAGAATGAAACAGTTAATTCAGAGACCATGGTCCAGAACTTAAAGAAGGGTAACTTTGAAGGTATGAGGCATGAATTGGCTAAGATAGATTGGCTAATGATACTTAAGGGGTTGACAGTGGATGGGCAATGGCAGACATTTAGAGACCGCATGGATGAATTACAACAATTGTACATTCCTGTCTGGCGTAAAAATAAAAAAGGGAAGGTGGCTCAACCGTGGCTATCTAGGGAAATCAGGGATAGTATTAAAGCCAAGGAAATGGCATACAAATTGGCCAGAAATAGCAGCAAACTTGGGGACTGGGAGAAATTTAGAACTCAGCAGAGGAGGACAAAGGGTTTGATTAGGGCAGGGAAAATGGAGTACGAGAAGAAGCTTGCAGGGAACATTAAGGCGGATTGCAAAAGTTTCTATAGGTATGTAAAGAAAAAAAGGTTAGTAAAGACAAACGTAAGTCCCCTGCAGTCAGAATCAGGGGAAGTCATAACGGGGAACAAAGAAATGACAGACCAATTGAACAAGTACTTTGGTTCAGTATTCACTAAGGAGGACACAAACAACCTTCCGGATATAAAAGGGGTCGGAGGGTCTAGTAAGGAGGAGGAACTGAGGGAAATCTTTATTAGTCAGGAAATTGTGTTGGGGAAATTGATGGGATTGAAGGCCGATAAATCCCCAGGGCCTGATGGACTGCATCCCAGAGTACTTAAGGAGATGGCCTTGGAAATAGCGGATGCATTGACAGTCATTTTCCAACATTCCATTGACTCTGGATCAGTTCCTATCGAGTGGAGGGTAGCCAATGTAACCCCACTTTTTAAAAAAGGAGGGAGAGAGAAAGCAGGGAATTATAGACCGGTCAGCCTGACCTCAGTAGTGGGTAAAATGATGGAATCAATTATTAAGGATGTCATAGCAGCGCATTTGGAAAATGGTGACATGATAGGTCCAAGTCAGCATGGATTTGTGAAAGGGAGATCATGCTTGACAAATCTTCTGGAATTTTTTGAGGATGTTTCCAATAAAGGGGACAAAGGAGTACCAATTGATGTGGTATATTTGGACTTTCAGAAGGCTTTCGACAAGGTCCCACACAAGAGATTAATGTGCAAAGTTAAAGCACATGGGATTGGAGGTAGTGTGCTAACGTGGATTGAGAACTGGTTGGCAGACAGGAAGCAAAGAGTAGGAGTAAATGGGTACTTTTCGGAATGGCAGGCAGTGACTAGTGGGGTACCGCAGGGTTCTGTGCTGGGGCCCCAGCTGTTTACATTGTACATTAATGATTTAGACGAGGGGATTAAATGTAGTATCTCCAAATTTGCGGATGACACTAAGTTGGGTGGCAGTGTGAGCTGCGAGGAGGATGCTATGAGGCTGCAGAGTGACTTGGATAGGTTAGGTGAGTGGGCAAATGCGTGGCAGATGAAGTATAATGTGGATAAATGTGAGGTTATCCACTTTGGTGGTAAAAACAGAAAGACAGACTATTATCTGAATGGTGACAGATTAGGAAAAGGGAAGGTGCAATGAGACCTGGGTGTCATGGTACATCAGTCATTGAAGGTTGGCATGCAGGTACAGCAGGCGGTTAAGAAAGCAAATGGCATGTTGGCCTTCATAGCGAGGGGATTTGAGTACAGGGGCAGGGAGGTGTTGCTACAGTTGTACAGGGCCTTGGTGAGGCCACATCTGGAGTATTGTGTACAGTTTTGGTCTCCTAACTTGAGGAAGGACATTCTTGCTATTGAGGGAGTGCAGCGAAGATTCACCAGACTGATTCCCGGGATGGTGGGACTGACCTATCAAGAAAGACTGGATCAACTGGGCTTGTATTCACTGGAGTTCAGAAGAGTGAGAGGGGACCTCATAGAAACGTTTAAAATTCTGACGGGTTTGGACAGGTTGGATGCAGGAAGAATGTTCCCAATGTTGGGGAAGTCCAGAACCAGGAGTCACAGTCTAAGGATAAGGGGTAAGCCATTTAGGACCGAGATAAGGAGAAACTTCTTCACCCAGAGAGTGGTGAACCTGTGGAATTCTCTACCACAGAAAGTAGTTGAGGCCAATTCACTAAATATATTCAAAAGGGAGTTAGATGAAGTCCTTACTACTCGGGGGATCAAGGGGTATGGTGTGAAAGCAGGAAGGGGGTACTGAAGTTTCATGTTCAGCCATGAACTCATTGAATGGCGGTGCAGGCTGGAAGGGCTGAATGGCCTGCTCCTGCACTTATTTTCTATGTTTCTATGTTTCTATGTTTCTATGATGTAATGCCTCTGTTTAAAAAAGGGGGCAGACAAAAGGCAGGTAACTATAGGCCGGTTAGTTTAACATCTGTAGTGGGGAAAATGCTTGAAGCTATCATTAAGGAAGAAATAGCGGGACATCTAGATAGGAACAGTGCAATCAAGCAGACGCAACATGGATTCATGAAGGGGAAATCATGTGTAACTAATTTACTGAAATTCTTTGAGGATATAACGAGCATGGTGGATAGAGGTGTACCAATGGATGTGGTGTATTTAGGTTTCCAAAAGGCATTCGATAAGGTGCCACACAAAAGGTTACTGCAGAAGATAAAGCTACGCGGAGTCAGAGGAAATGTATTAGCATAGATCGAGAATTTGGCTGGCTAACAGAAAGCAAAGAGTCGGGATAAATGGGTCCTTTTCGGGTTGGAAATTGGTGGTTAGTGGTGTGCCACAGGGATCGGTGCTGAGACCACAACTGTTTACAATATACATAGATGACCTGGAAGAGGGGACAGAGTGTAGTTTAACAAAATTTGCAGATGACACAAAGATTAGTGGGAAAGCGGGTTGTGTAGAGGACACAGAGAGGCTGCAAAGAGATTTAGATAGGTTAAGCAAATGGGCTAAGATTTGGCAGATGGAATACAATGTTGGAAAATGTGAGGTCATCCACCTTGGGGGAAAAAAACAGTAAAAGGGAATATTATTTGAATGGGGAGAAATTATAACATGCTGCGGTGCAGAGGGACCTGGGGGTCCTTGTGCATGAATCCCAAAAAGTTATTTTGCAGGTGCAGCAGGTAATCAGGAAGGCGAATGGAATGTTGGCCTTCATTGCGAGAGGGATGGGAGGTCCTGCTGCAACTGTACAGGGTATTGGTGAGGCCGCACCTGGAGTACTGCGTGCAGTTTTGGTCACCTTACTTAAGGAAGGATATACTAGCTTTGGAGGGGGTACAGAGACGATTCACTAGGCTGATTCCGGAGATGAGGGGGTTGCCTTATGATGATAGATTGAGTAGACTGCGTCTTTACTCGTTGGAGTTCAGAAGGATGAGGAGTGATCTTATAGAAACATTTAAAATAATGAAAGAGATAGACAGGATAGAGGCAGAGAGGTTGTTTCCACTGGTCGGGGAGACTAGAACTAGGGGGCACAGCCTCAAAATACGGGGGAGCCAATTTAAAACCGAGTTGAGAAGGAATTTCTTCTCCCAGGGGGTTGTGAATCTGTGGAATTCTCTGCCCAAGGAAGCAGTTGAGGCTAGCTCATTGAATATATTCAAATCACAGATAGATAGATTTTTAACCAATAAGGGAATTAAGGGTTATGGGGAGCAGGTGGGTAAGTGGAGCTGAGTCCACGGCCAGATCAGCCATGATCTTGTTGAATGGCGGAGCAGGCTCGAGGGGCTAGATGGCCTACTCCTGTTCCTAATTCTTATGTTCTTATGTTCTTATGTTCTTATTAATGTTGGGGAAGTCCAGAACCAGGGGTCACAGTCTAAGGATAAGGGGTAAGCCATTTAGAACTGAGATGAGGAGAAACTTCTTCACCCAGAGAGTGGTGAACCTGTGGAATTATCTACCACGGAAAGTTGTTGAGGCCAATTCACTAAATATATTCAAAAAGGAGTTAGATGTAGTCCTTACTACTTGGGGAATCAAGGGGTATGGCGAGAAAACAGGAATGGGGTACTGAGTTTGCATGTTCAGCCATGAACTTATTGAATGGCGGTGCAGGCTCGAAGGGCCGAATGGCCTACTCCTGCACCTATTTTCTAGGTTTCTATGTTTCTATGAGGAGATTGACTTATGAGGAAAGGCTGAGTAGGTTGGAATTCAGACGAATGAGAGGTGATCTTATCGAAACATATAAGATTATGAGGGGGCTTGACAAGATGGATGCACAAAGGATGTTTCCAATGATAGGGGAGACTTGAATTAGGGGGCATGATCTTAGAATAAGGGGCCGCCCATTTAAAACAGAGATGAGGAGAAATTTCTTCTCTCAGAGGGTTGTAAATCTGTGGAATTCGCTGCCTCATAGAGCTGTGGAAGCTGGGACATTGAATAAATTTAAGACAGAAATAGACAGTTTCTTGAACGATAAGGGGTTAAGGGGTTATGGGGAGCGGGCGGGGAAGTGGAGTTGAGTCCATGATCAGATCAGCCATGATCTTATTGAATGGCGGAGCAGGCTCGAGGGGCCGTATGGCCTACTCCTGTTCCTATTTCTTATGTTCTTATGTTCATATGAGACCGGGGATTTAGTGATGGGGAACATGGAGATGGTAGAAACTCTTAACAAATATTTTGTATCAGTCTTTATGGACACTAAAAATAACCCAACAGTGGATAGTCAAGGGGCTATGTGGGGCAGGAACTTAACACAATCGCAATTACTAAGGAGGTCGTATTTAGAAAGATAATTGAACTAAAGGCGCATAAATCCCCTGGACCTGATGGCTTGCATCCTAGGGTCTTAAGAGAAGTAACGGCAGGGATTGTGGATGCATTGGTTGTAATTTACCAAAATTCCCTGCATTCTGGGGAGGTCGCAACAGATTGGAAAACTGCAAATGTAACGCCCCTATTTAAAAAAGGAGGCAGACAAAAAGCAGGAAACTATAGACCAGTTAGCCTAACATCTGTGGTTGGGAAAATGTTTGAATCCATTATTAAGGAAGCAGTAATAGGACATTTGGAAAAGCAAAATTCGGTCAGGCAGAGGATTTATGAAGGGGAAGTCATGTTTAACAAATTTGCTGGAGTTCTTTGAGGATGTAACGAATAGGGTGGATAAAGGGGAACCAGTGGATGTGGTGTATTTGGACTTCCAGAAGGCATTTGACAAGGTGCCACAGGGGTTGGGGGTAATATATTAGCATGGATATAGAGGATTGGCTGACTAACAGAAAAGAGAGAGTCGAGATAAATGGTTCATTCTCGGGTTGACAATCAGTAACTGGTGGGGTGCTGCAGGGATCAGTGCTGGGACCCCAACTATTTACACTCTATATTAACGACTTGGATGAAGGGACCGAGTGTAATGTAGCCAAGTTTGCTGACGATACAAAGATGGGAGGAAAAGCAATGTGTGATGAGGACGCAAAAAATCTGCAAAAGGACTTAGACAGGCCAAGTGAGTAGGCAAAAATTTGGCAGATGGAGTATAATGTTGGAAAGTGTGAGGTTATGCACTTTGGCAGAAAAAAATCGAAGAGCAAGTTATTATTTAAATGGAGAAAAATTGCAATGTGCTGCAGTACAGCGGGACCTAGGCGTCCTGGTGCATGAAACAATGGAATCTTGGCCTTTATTACAAAGGGGTTGGAGTATAAAGGCAGAGAAGTCTTGCTACAGTTATACAGGGTATTGGTAAGGCCACACCTGGAATACTACGTACAGTTGTGGTTTCCATATTTAAGAAAGGATATACTTGCTTTGGAGGCAGTTCAGTGAAGGTTCACTCGGTTGATTCCGGAGATGAGTGCGTTGACTTATGAGGAAAGGTTGAGTAGGTTGGGCCTCTACTCATTGTAATTCAGAAGAATGAGAGGTGTTCACTGAAAGGGGAGACTAGAACTAGGGGGCATCATCTTAGAATAAGGGACCTTCCATTTATAACTGAGATGAGGAGAAATTTCTTTTCTTGCAGGGTTGTAAATCTGTGGAATTCGCTGCCTCAGAGAGCTGTGGACCCTGGGACTTTGAATAAATTTAAGACAGCGATAGACATTTTCTTAACCGATAAGGGGATAAGGGAATAAGGGGTTATGGGGAGCGAGCAGGGAAGTGGACCTGAGTCCATGATCGGATCAGCCAAGATTGTATTAAATGGCGGAGCAGGCTCGAGGGGCTGTATGGCCTACTCCTGCTCCTATTTCTTATGTTAATTGGACTTGTGACTTTCCTGATCTGTATGCCTTGGTAATACACCATTTACCCACCGAGCCATCGCAGGAATGGTGAGGTAAATATTTTGCTGCCTAGTTTATAACATAAATAATTTTTAAAACATATTGGCCCTGAAATTCCGGTAACACCATTCCCACGGGCAAACAACCTAAAAAAAGAAAAAAGATACGCACTCACCTGCTGCTGCGGCTGTCCAAACTTCCGAGCCTGAGGCCCAGAGGTGACAGCGCACACAGCTCGTGCACGTGGGGATGTGCGCAGGCCGGGATCTCGTAGGTACGGAACTCCTATTGCTATGAATGAGAAACCCCCCCGCAAACACTTAAAAACCAATGAAAAATAGAAAATAAAGTATACAATTAACATGCATTTAAATTAAAGTTGTTATAACAAAAATAGTTTTCCGACTTTTAAAAACATTTTTTTATTAACACTTAAAATAAACTTACCGTTGTGGGGAGGGTTTTTAAACATAAAAGTGCTTTTATAACTTTATTTTTTATTTGTATGTGTATTTTTAACCACTTGATCCTGTAAAAGTAGGCTCTATGCTTTTTCAGGCGCAGGATTTTAAAGGACATTTGCAGGGCAAGATATTCGTAAATTTCGGAAATCTTACCCTGCAAGTGTCCTAGCTCCCAAGATGCGGCCATCTGTCAAGACCAAAAACTTGACAGATCGGAAATGTGCGCTGGAATCCGGCTTTTCCGATGCTTTCCCGGGTCCGTAGGAACTACATACGAGTCCGAGACATCGGAATTTCCGGGCCATTGAGTATATAACTCCTGTTCAGAAATAAAGAAAAATACAAGCTAATTAGTCTGTCCTTGGTTGTGGGTAAGCTTCCAGAGTCCATTATTTGGGATGAAATTAGTGAACACTTAGTAAGGCTAGGACTCATCCAAAACAAAGGGAACATTGTGCTTGAGTGTCAGCTGTGGCTCAGTGGGTAGCGTTCTCGCCTCTGAGTCAGAAGGTTGTGGGTTCAGAGTCCCACTCCAGGGATTTGAGCACAAAAATCTAGGCTGACACTCCACTGTAGTACTGAGGGAGTGCTGCACTGTTACAGGTGCCGTCTCTCTCAAGTGGGCGTAAAAGATCCCAAAGCACTATTTCATAAAAGAGCAGGGAAGTTATCCCTAGTGAAATGGTTATCCCTCAATCAACATAACAAAAACAGATTGTGGCTGAAATTCAGGCCGGCGAGAAAGCTGCCGCACTTACCGTTTTTTAAGTGCTTTTACCACCGTCTTGGAAGAGGTCTACTCTTGATCGATATTCAGGTCTTTGTCTGTTTTTTTCGAGCGGACCAGAAGTTGGTCATAATGGGGGTGGAAGTGCGGCGGTAAGTGCTGGTGAGGGGCGGAAGTGGAGGCGGGATGGATTCTCCACCGCTCTCACTCAGCAGCAGAGCGGTAGTAACATCATTTTGCGTCTGCGCCACCACGTCGCTCCCCTCCTTTAAAGGGGAGAGAACCGGCGAATCTTTAGGATCGGCCAATGGGCCACCAGAGAGGATTTCGGTTGGGCCAGCGGCCTGGCATCCAAGAGGGGGTGCCAGGCTGCCTGTTGGTGGCCCGGCCAAACCAGGGGGCATAATAGTCCGGCCGACTTAATGGCGGCAACGGCAGCATTGGGCCCTTGCCTTTAATGGGCGCTGCGCTGACAGAGGGAATGAAAGGTGCACTGACAGAAAAAGCTGTCGAGGGCACCGCTCGGTGCGCATTAGTTTTTTTTGGCCTGAATATCAACGGAGTTGGGGGTCCCGATGGTGCACGTACTGATGACGCACTTACGGCTGCTCGGCAGCGGTGGGGTGGAAATGGGGACCGCCAGAAAAAACCCTCTGCTGGCGGCGGCCACGCGACCAGAAATCGACGGCCATTGGATTCCATTGCCTGGCTGCTGCATTCCGGCCGTAACGGGCCTTATCGGGACCTTAACTTTCGGCCCCATTATCTGGTCATTATCACATTGCTGTTTGTGGGATCTTGCTGTATGCAAATTGTCTGTCGCATTTCCTACAGTACAACTGTGACTACACTTCAAAAGTACTTCATTGGCTGCAAAGCGCTTTGAGATGTCCGGTGGTCGTGAAAGGCGCTATATAAATTCAAGTCTTTCTTTGATTAATTCATTTTTGTGAGGAAATTGCAGCATATATTAATAAAGAGAATGCGATGAGTGTTGTAAAACCCAAGATCCATAGAAACAAAATCTGGTAGCTTTCCACCTAGTTTACACTCTACGGGAGTCATTTTGACTTTGTCCGATAGTATAAAAAGGGCAATAGAGAATCAGCAGCACGTTTGACATCTCTTTTGAATTTTATTTCCATTGATTTCATGACCTCAGAATGTCCCAAAGCACTTTAAAGCCTATCAAGTACTTTTGAAGTGAAGTCAATCGCTTCACATTGGCTTTACATTGGCTCCCGGTTAAGCAATGGCTCGATTTTAAAATTCTCATCCTTGTTTTCAAATCCCTCCGTGGCCTCGCCCCTCCCTATCTCTGTAATCTCCTGCAGTCCCACAACCCCCTGAGATATCTGGGCTCCTTTAATTCTGGCAACTTGAGCTTCTATAGATTTGAATCGTTCAACCATTGGTGGCTGTGCTTTCTGTTGCCTAGGCCCTAAGCTCTGGAAATACCTCCCTGTGAAGCGCCTTGGGACGTTTTACTATGTTAAAGGCTCTATATAAATACAAGTTGTTGTTGTTTCAAATGCGTATTCGGTAATTGGAACAACTCCACAGCAACATCCAAAACATGTTGATAAACTCCCACGCTCTTGTTTTCTTTCTTTATCTCCTTTTTAAAATACATTGGTGATAAATGCATTTTGTACAGATAACATTTGAGCACACAGCTGCAGTGGCAATAAAATATTTCTTAAAACTATAATTTTTCATTCCTAAAACTAATTAGTTATCAGATCACATGTGCATCTCATTTCTATATAGTCAAGCATTTTTGCATTCGTATCACTTCAAGTTCAACAATGTGGTACGTGCTGAGTCTGGTGCTTCTTGGTAAGTATGATGCATCGTGACTTTGTTATTTAGAATTTAAAGAAAACTGGCTTATTATGGGTTTAGGAAGCAATACCATTAAGTGGGAAAAAGACAAGGGGCTAGATTTTCGGCACATAATCGCCCATTTAGCACCTATTTAGTGCCCATATATGCGCTGAGATTCAGGTTATCACCCATATTTGATGATAAATGGAAACTAGTGCCCGATTATCGCCCATTTATCGGCGCGCAACTTTCGGCATACAGGAATGATCTGGATCGCCCGGTCTATTTAAAAAAATATATATACCGTCATCACTTGTGCAAGGCCCAGAATACTCTTTATAATGGAAATTAGCGCCCGATTATCGCCCAGATTATCGCCGAGCGCTACTTTCGGCATTTCGCCCAAATGATCGCTGGCCCAAAAAGACGCTCAAGAAAAGCTGCAATCACCTGACCGTAACACAGCAGTCTGGAGGTTGTTTAATAAAAGGCTGCTTGAAGTGGTTGAGAGCATTGAAGTAAGTTGTGAGTGATTTTAAGGGCGTTTTTGAATCTTGCCAATCATCTAATCACATTGTGGTTAATTTCCAGTTTATATTGTATTTGTTGAGGACAATTTAAGAAGACAGTTTAGGACTTATAGGGCTCGAGTTTCCTCTCAAATCATCCATTTACCGCCCAGTTATCGCCCAGAAATATAAGTTTCATCGAAAAAAACACATTTACCGCCCAGATACTGCCCAGCGGTAAATTCCACAATCATTACAGCTGGACGGTATTCGAAACTGTCCGCACATATATTACCGCCCAAATACCGCCCAAAATGGAAGTTTCATCATTAAGATCCGTTTACGACCGGACCTTAATACCATCCTGAAAAAGCAGGTCTTACTGGATCTTAAGTGGATCTTAAGTGGGCGGTATAGACACAGATCTGACAAGTTTGTTTGATATTACACAGATCTTTATAGTTCTCCACAGTTTGATGTATTTTTTAATGGATTGTAGTATTTTCTAGTGTTAGGCAATAATATAAATGGTCTAATAAAGCCTTATTTACTCCTTTAGTTTCTGGCACTTACTAATCTCACTCGCATTAGTCTCACTCACCCCTCCTCCCAGTCTCTCCACCCCCCCAGTCTCTCTCACCCCCCGTCTCTCTCACCCCCAGTCTTTCACCCCTCCCAATCTCTCTCACCCCCAGTCTCTCCCCCCGCCCCCCAGTCTCTCTCATCCCCCAGTCTCTCTCACCCCCCAGTCTCTCCCCCCCAGTCTATCCCACTTCCCAGTCTGTCTCACTCCCTACACTGATCTCACCACCCCAACCCCCCACACAGCGATCTCTCTCCTCCCCACAGCGATCTCACTCTCTTCCCCCCCTCCCCCCACAGTGATCTCACTCCACCCCCACACGGTGATCTTACTCTCTTCCTCCTCCCCCACAGCGATCTCACTCTCTACCCCCCCCACAACCCCCCCACAACGATCTCTCCCCCCACCCCCCCCCGATAGAAGTCTCACTCTTACCCCCACCTCCCCCCCACAGCGCTCTCAGGCCAGCAGTCTCTGGCCTCTCGTCGGTGCCTCTCGGGGGGCGGAGCTTGACAGCTGCGCGCGCGTGCGCACAACTTGGGAGCCGAAGATTCCGGCGTCGCTAGGCCTCCTCTGCCGCACACCGCCCACTGCACTTTGCTCCTGCACCGCTTCGCCACCACCGACATGGTGCACCCGAAAACCGCGGGAGTGCACCAGTGGCATTCCGGCGGTTGAAAAAGACGCAACTGTCGGAACTCCGCTAAAGATTGGGCGGGGGCGATTTAAAAGGAAAATCCAGCCCACCGTGATTTATAGTGAAGGGGCCTGTAATTTCTCAACCAGTATTGATGGCTACTCACATGCTGCAGAATAGAGATGGGTGAAGGTTCACTGAAGAGCATTATGTGCCGAATCAAAGAGGTGGCAGACTGCTGAGGAGGAGGAGATATTATACCCAACGCATTTACAGGGATAAGCGATCATACCCAGACTTGTCCAATAACACGTGCGTTAGAAGGCTGCGATTCCGAAGGCGATCATCAATGAGATATGCCAGCTAATTAAGGGAGATCTGCAGCCTACTAGCACCATCAAGACTGCACTGTCTGTTGAAGTTAAGATTACTGCAGCACTTTCCTTCTAAGCATTGGGCTCCTTTCAGGCCTCAGCTGGCGACATTTGCTGCATCTCTCAGCACACCACACATTGCTGCATTTGATAGGAGACTGAAGCCCTTTAGATATGCAGGATGGACTTTATAATCTTCCCTATGACCAGGGAGGCACAGAGTGAGAGGGTTTTGGGTTTCTCGCGAATAGCAAAGTTCCCCAAGATGCAGGGAGCAATAGACTGTACGCACATCACCCTTTGAGCACCTTTACAGGATGCAGAGGTGTTTCAGAACCAAAAGGGATTTCACTCCCTAAATGTGCAGCTCGTTGTCGACCACAAGCAAATAATCATGGCAGTAAATGCAAATTTTCCAGGGAGCATCCATGATGCGCACATATTGCGTGAGAGCACTGTGTCTGATCTGTTTATGAGTCAGCCACAAGGTCAAGGTTGGATGCAGGCCAAAAGGATATGGCCTTGACAGCTGGCTCTTGGCATCCCCGCCGCGTAAGCCCCAGACAGAAGCCGAGAAGCGCTACAATGAAAGCCATATAGCCACATGCAATATCATCGAAAAGACAATTGGAGTTTTGAAGCAGCGCTTCAGATGCCTGGACCACTCAGGAGGCAGCCTACAATACCACCCTGAGCGGGTCGCTGAGTTCATTGTGGTGTGCTGCATGTTGCATAACTTAGCTATCAGGAGAGGACAACAATTGCCAGATGGGACAGCCGGTCCACCTCAGGACAGTGGGGAGGCGGAAGAGGAGGACGAGGAGGAGGAGGAGAAGGACCTCGGGGAGGACAATCAGCCTGGCAATGAACCCATACCCCCCCACCCCCCACACACACACCACTGGAAAAGCCCCATGGTAGTTACGCAGCTGCAAAACTGTTGTGTCAGCAGTTCATAAATGAACGCTTTGCGTGGTTAGGTTGGTGACAGTTGTTATGTATGTAAACATTATTCTTTACCTGTGTCTTGAACTATGCCATAAAAGACTTGGAGTTGGGGTCTACCTGAAATATCGATTCGATGGTTCACTGTTTGACCTCAACCGCCTTGCTGCAAGAACCAAAGTACGGAAACGACTCATCCTAGAGGCACTTTTTGCTGACGACTGCGCCCTTATGGCACACAAGGAGAGTGACCTACAATTCAAACTCAGCAAATTTGCTGAGGCAACAGAATTGTTTGGCCTAACCATCAGCCTTAGTAAAACCGAGGTTCTTTATCAGCCTGCCCCTGGCACCACAGCACCTGCTCACACAGTCTCCATTGGCAGTATACAACTAAAGTCAGTGGACAGCTTCAAGTACCTTGGCAGCACCATATCAAGTGATGGGTCCTTGGACAAGGAGATTGATGCAAGGATCTGTAAAGCCAGCCAGGCACTTGGTTGCTTGCGCACTAAGATGTTGAGTCACCACCACATCCGACTGTCAACTAAACTGTTGGTGTATAGAGCAGTCGTTCTCTCATCTCTCCTTTATGGAGGTGAGACCTGGACACCCTACAGACATCACATCAAAAAGTTGGAAGCTTTCCATATGCGCAGTCTCAGATCTATACTCCACATACGCTGGCAAGACCGGGTGTCAAACTTTGAGGTTCTGGAGAGAGCACAATCAACTAGCATTGAGGTGATGATCATGCGAGCCCAGTTCCGGTGGGCTGGACATGTCATCTGCATGGATGAGTCAAGGATCCCTCGTCAGCTTCTTCACGGCGAGCTCTGTGAAGGTCGAAGACACCAGGGGCACCCCTGCAAACGCTACAAAGATTGCATCAATGCTAACCTCCGGTACTGTGGCATCCGACCAAAGGACCTCGAGAATACAGCAGCTAATAAAATCCAGTGGCGAACCCTCACGAGGACTGCCTGCCAGACCTTCGAAGAAAGCCGATGTCAACGCCTGCGGGACACTAGAGATAGACAACATCAGGTGGCAGTACTGTCAGCATCAGGCACATCGAACTTCCCTTGTCTGACGTGCAAGAGACTATGTGCATCCAGAATTGGCCTATACAGCCACTTGAAGACACGTGCCATTGATGATTAGCACATCAATGTCTTTGTTGGATACGACAGACTACCAAGACAGAAACATTATAACTGTGTAAGACTTGCCACCAGAGGGCCCACCTGTTGGAGGCCCAAAGGTCACGTGCACACCTCATGCAAGGGAGTATAAAAGGTTGTCTGCCATGCTGCTTTGGCACTCTAGAGTTTTATTAAAGAGATTAAGGTCACATCAGTTTAAGCTTACAGTACTCAGTCTTGTGGAGTTATTCTAAACATAACAACAGTTACAGTTGCGTTATGTTTCATCCTTGCCTGGCCTGGCCATTGTTTCCACCCTTGTATTGATGTTTAACCTTATGTTATTAGAAGACACTGCACAACAATTCTAAAGTTCAATGAAAAATTTTAATAATTTAACAAGTGGCGTAAAAAAAAATTCAACGAACTATAACAAACTATAACATCCATCCACCCCCAACAGTCAACAAAGTTTTTCCAACAACAATCATTTTTAATTAACGATAAAACCCCTCCACAACCCCCAACATCCAACATATTTTTAATATCAAAAATAGATTAGTCCACCCCTCCTACCTGTGGCCATGCTTCCCTCCTCTACCTTCACCCCCTCATCTGAACCTCCCCTTTCCCACTTACGCCCCTAGTAATGGGGCCAAGTCGTCTTGCAGTAGAGCACCTCGAGGTCTGCTGCTGGGGGGGAGGGGGTTGACATCGGCAGATTGACTTCGGGGGGGTGGGGAGAAGACGTTTCCAAAGAAACTTCTTCCGAGTCAGAAGCAACTGCTTCCTCCTGACCTGTATCTGTCGAAGTTGATGGTGGTACGGCACCTTAGGGTGCAGTGCCGTATCCCGAAACTATTGCCTGCCACATGGCATCGACGGAGTCGGCCGTTCGCCGCATTGCCGCAACCATCTACCCCATGTCCTCCGAGATAATGTAGATGGTGTGGCAATGTTGCCGGTCAACCCACCAATTGCTTGGAGGAGCTCTCGACCAATGTTGATGCTCGCCCTCGACAGAGACACCATGTCCTCGTTCACATCTGCCTGTCGCTGCGCGAGCCTACCTCACTAACACAGCCTCCGCGGGGTCGCTGTGGGCACTGGACAACTCAGGGTGCCCTGCTGCAAGCCACTTGGCCCTGTTACTTCATCCGTTGAGGATGACGTAGCCGCAGGTACTACAGATGACCCTTCAGACTTATAATCCTCCTCTTCTGTCGTATCATCGTTCCCCCGTGATCAGCACGACCTACAGCGATTGGGATGATGCTCCAGGGGCCTCCTGTTGCACCTGGAGAGCCTGGGGCGCATAACTGAGGTTAGTAGAAGTGAAGGGGAATCATGAGAATGCTTGCGCTGCACAAGCATATGTACGAGGAATAACACTACTGCAATAAATGTGAACAAGAAATGTTACATATAATTTACATGAAAGTATAGAAGAGCACAGCAGCTGCATGCGTAACATTACATCATTCATATATTATAATCAAATGGCATTAAGTTATTTTAAATTACCACTGGTTTACACATTACTCACGTGGCGCAACAATGGGATCAGCACCACCACGGGTGGCAGACCGATGATGCGTGCCCACTAAGGCTGCGGCACGCTCCTCGAGATTGGTCAAAGCGTAAAGGTCAGCAGGCTCTCTTCCAGTCCACCTCCGCCCTGCCTCCGCTCCGCCTGATTCTTAGATATCTTCCTCTGCAAAAGTGACAAGAGCATGGCATAAGCTAATTGCCTATGTACTATTACGGAAACACAACAGATATTGTAATCCACAATTAGTTACCCCACATGCTAATCATCGTTAACATTAAAGTTATATGCTAATACGGTTTGTATCCAACGGATGCTTGATTATAACATCTACGTTCAGAGAAAATATTTAATAAGATCGTGTTTAGGAACTAATGCTTGACACCAACCCTCTCGCGTACAATCCCCAGGAAAGGCCCCATCCACGGGTCGTGCCATTCGGCGCCTGAAGGGAGGGGAGCGGTTCATTGGAATCACTGGAGGTCCCCAAGGGGGGGAATTAGGACCGCTGGTGAGCTTGGCATTGACAGGACCATGAGGGGAGGGGGCACCGTGTCCCTGGGCTGTGCTCGAAGACCTCCGTGTGGCCAGAGCTAATATCCTAAAGTGTCCCAGGGCAGACAGTGAACTAGGGCAGCTCTCCCCCAGTCCAGGCTGGGTCACTGTGATTGATAACAGCCGGAGAGACTCACACAGTCTGGGTAAAGGTGACCGGACCCCTCAGTGCTCAGTCGTGCTCCATCCACCAACCTAACCAAAAAGGAGACGGTGCCCAAGTTAAAGAGTTGCTCACAGCACACAAGCAGCAATATAATGTAATAATTCTCCTTCTAAACTAAAGTGATAGAAATGCCGAGTGTTTTTGGGCTGTCTGTTTCCAGTCATTCCTTTGGTCCCAATTTTCGATCAAAGCGCTTAAATAATAATTAATACTGTTGATTAAGTTTAAGGCATCTCAGCAACATTAGAGTAAAAGGGCGCAGGTTCTGACCCCAATCCAAATCTTAACAGGGAAGCTACTCAAGTTTACCCAGCTTAATTACAATCCGGCAGATTTACATTCTAATTAATGAGTCAATGCATTATTACAATTATAAATTTAATAATTTAATACTTACTCTTGCGGATGAAACAAGACTGTTCCAGCGCACTGGTCTGCCTCTCTTCTATCGTGGGCTACCGATGAGACTATCGCAGCGATATCCGCCCATATTCACTGGTATACTCTTGCGGGGCGCGCGGGGGGTGGGGGGGGGGGTGATGGAGGAGATTTCCCACGCTCACCTTGGGTTAATTGGACCCACCGAGTCTCCACCTCGTGGATTAAGGCCTCGTTTGTCTCTTCGGAGAAGGCTTTCGCCCTCCTTCTCCCTGAAACCTCCTCAACACTCTCTCCCGACTCCTTGTGCTCCATCTCCATGTTATCTGATTATTCTTTGTATCAGTTCCTTCAAAGGCACAAGACTCCACAAACCTTCTTTCTCTCTCTCCCTCCCTTTGCCTTCTGAGCATGTGCAGATGACCCCTGACCTCCCAAATCGCGGGAAAAGTTCTTTGCCTGAAAAAAAAAGCTGCAAGCGCAGAACGATCGTTGCTATGGACGCCAGCTTTGCACGACTGAGTACATCGCTATCGCCCAAATTAAAAAGGTGAAACGAGTGGTTTTTAAAATGGGTGATATTCCAGCGATCCTGAAAAATAAAAAAAGCACTAACGCCAGAAATATCACCCATTTTTGGGCGATAGCGATCATAGTGGAAAGTCTAGCCCAAGGAGTGTGCTCTCTGGCCTCTGTGAATCCCCCACTTCCTTTTCCCCCACCTTTGGCAGCCGTGTTTTCAGCTGTCCAGTCCCTAAGCTCTGGAATTCCCTCCCTAAACATCTATACCGTAAACTAAAGCACCACAGACCAGATGAAACTGTTCTACGAGCCATATGTTTGAGCCCCTGACTTAGATTATGTATAAGATTATGAGGGGGAAAGGTGGATGCAGAGAGGATGTTTCCACTGATAGGGGAGACTAGAACTAGGGGGCATAATCTTAGGATAAGGGGTCACCTATTTAAAACTGAGATGAGGAGGAATTTCTTCTCTCAGAATGTTGTAAATCTATGGAATTCGCTGCCTCAGAGAGCTGTGGAAGCTGGGACATTGAATAAATTTAAGACAGGGATAGACAATTTCTTAATCGATTAGGGAACAAGAGATTATAGGGAGCGGGCAGGGAAGTGGACCTGAGTCCATGATCAGATCAGCAATGGTCGTATTAAATGGTGGAGCAGGCTCGAGGGGCCGTATGGCCTACTCCTGCTCCAATTTCTTATGCTCTTATGTTCTTATTAGATCATGGTTGGTCTGTACCTCAACTCCACTTACCCACCTGAGCTCTATATATTTTGATACCCTTTCAAAAATCAGTCTTGAAAATTTCAATTGACCCTAAGCATCAACTTCCACTGCCCTATGTGTGAAAAAGTGCACCCTGATTTCACTCCTAAAAGGGCTAGCCCTAATTTTAACATTTGGTTCAGATATCCTCCAGCAGAGTAATTCGTTTCTCTGCATCTAACCTTTCAAATCCCTTGATCATTTTAAATAATTTGATAATAAACAAAGGAACTTCAGCAAATGATTTTCTTTGTACTTGTTTTACAAACGACTGTTTTACAAACTCAAATCAACTCGATCTGACTCAATTCATGGCATGAATAGAACTATAAATGATTAACTCTGTTTTCTAATGAATTGTAGTTTCCAAACAAGGAACACTCTCTGCAGCTCCAGCCCAGCATGACAAAATTCCACATGAAAGGGTGACAGGTGGAGACGAGGCAGTTCCTCACAGCTGGCCTTGGCAGGTAGGTAAACGAGTGTGTGTGTGTGTGTGTATATCTGATGCAGTCTCAATTCTTCCTCATCGTAATCACACTGGAAGTTATTTAAACTTTGGCAGATAATGTAAAATGGGAATATCTGTTGGCCACCTGTTATACAGCCCGTCGGATTTTCCTTTCCATTTAATTCAGTTGGTCAAATCTGGTTGGGACAGACAAGTCCCCGGCTTCTTTTTAACTGCCTCCCCACCCTCCCCACACCTAGTTTCTGCCAAACCCGGGGGGAGTAAAAATCGAGGCCATAATCTGGGCATGTTTAGTCAGAGGTGTCAACTCAATTCAAAAATATCTTACTTAAACATTTGTCTTTGAGTAATGCCGTGGGAGATCAACTAATGCTTTAGAAACTTTGAGCACAATGGGACCTAATTTCAGGGACCAATGTCCGTCACCTCAACACTGCCTGAAAAATATCCAATCCAAAATTGGGTTGGACTGGCTTTCAAGCATCCTTGATAGCCACCCTGATATGTAAATGAGGGGTCTAACATCTGTGCTGAAATTGGTCTGCAATAAGCAGGTTAGAAGTTGGATCTGACCCGCATAGGATTCCTCAGTTGCCACTATAGCCTAAGCAGCACCAATTTTTTTTAACATAACTCATTTTTAAAAATGTTCTTGTGGAGTCAGAAGGACCCGCGATCACCCTCACCCCTTCCTGCATTTATTTGCGGGCCGTTGCTGGTGAGGCTTGTGGCCCACCTTCACGGCAAAATTGGGCGCTGGCGAATTTCTACACCAGTGTGTCAAAGATTGTTTTTTACATGCATTATATTCATTAGACCCATGTAACTGAATATCCTCTTTGCCTCGCCATGTCCAAATAGTCTAGCAGCCTGTATTTATAGAATTTACATTTATATTGCACTTTTCATGACCTCAAGATGTTCCAAAACACTTAATGGCCAATGAAGTACTTTTTGAAGTGCAGTCATTGTTGTAATATGGGAAAACGCAGCAGTCAATTTGCGTACAGCAAGGTCCCACAAACAGCAACGTGATGATGACCAGATAATCTGTTTTAGTGGTGTTGGTTAAGAGATAAATATTGGCCAGGGCACCGGGGAGAGCTCCCCTGCTCTTCTTCAAAATAGCGCCATGGGATCTTTTGACTTTGCTGTGTGCAAATTGGCTGCTGCATTTTCTTACATTATAATTGTGACTACGCTTCAAAAATTATTAATTGGCTGTGAAGCACTTGGGATGCCCTGGTGAATAGAAGCTGAGTGACTTGGTTCTATTCTTGTTATTTCCACAGATTGCTCTGCAGTATACTTACTCTAATGCAGGAGCCTGGGGCAATGCCTGTGGTGGGACTTTGATTGCTCCTCGATGGGTGATGACAGCTGCTCATTGTGTGGACTAGTAAGTACTGTAGATCAGTAGAGCAACAGCAGGTCAAACCAGATCACAACAGACCAAGCCACGACATACCAGATCAGCATAGATCAGATGAAGGATAGGCATAATTAGAGCAAGTTATACCAGGTCCGTCCTCATCATCATAGGCAGTCACTCGGAGTCGAGGATGACTTGCTTCTACACTAAAAATGAGTTCTCAATTGACTGAAGAGTCCAATGTGGGACCTACAGTCTCTGTCACAGGTGGGGCAGATGGAGGTTGAAGAAACGGATGGGTGGGGGGCCTGGGTTGCCTCGCGCTCCTTCCACTGCCAATGCGTGGCTTCAGCTTGCTCTCAGCGAAGAGACCTGTGGCGTTAAACAAAGTCAACATGGATTTATGAAAGGAAAATCATGTATGACAAACCTACTGGAGTTTTTTGAGGATGTAACTGTAAAGTCCTGTCCCCTCAGTACAGATTCACACGAGGCATGTAGTGAAGTCAAGGTCACTCTGGACCTGCACCTTTATTTCACAGCTCTGGAATGCTGCACTTGCCTGAGACCTGTCCTTATATACCTGTCTCTTGCAAGTGCACCCCTGGTGGTAAGGTATGCTGGTGGTTACAGGTCATATCTTATTACAGTCATGTATAGCATGTTAAGATACAGTTATATATAATAATGTAAGATACATGACATCACCCTCCCCCAAGGTCTTATTGTCTTTATAGGTTCAGTCTCTCAGGTGGTCTACACTCTCGCGTGGAGCGTCTAAGTTGTGGCTCAGTTGTTTGCCTTGGTGTCTGTTTTTCTTTGGGAGTGGTTGCTGGTATCTCGCCTGGGCTGTCTGTTTTGATTGGTATGATTGTTGTTGACTCGCCTGAGCTGTCTGTTGGGATTGTCCTTTCCTCAGGTTGTTCCCTCTGTCTGTCTACCAGGTGTGGTGCGAGTTCCACATTGTAGTCTGCCTCTGGTTCCGCAGTGTTGTTGGTAAATCTGCTTTTGACTTGGTCTATATGCCTCCGGCAGGTTTTGCCATTGTCCATTTGTACTACCAGTAGCCTGTTTCCTTCCTTGCCCATTACTGTCCCTGCAAGCCATTTGGGACCCCTGCCATAGTTTAGTACAAACACTTTGTCCCCTACCTCATTCCATCTCCCCCTCGAATTTCTGTCATGGTACTCAGTCAGCTTACGGCGCTTTGCCTCAATGATTTCGTGCATGTCTGGGAGAATTGATGAGAGCCTTGTTTTTAAAGTCCTTTTCATCAACAGTTGCGCGGGGGGGATCCCAGTCATTGAGTGCGGACGAGATCTGTATGCCAGCAGCAGTCACGACAGGCGACCCTGCAGCGTGGGACCTTGGATTTTAAGCATGCCTTGTTTAATGATTTGCACTGCACTCGCCGCCTGGCCGTTGGAGGTCGGCTTGAACGGTGCCGTCTTGACTTGATTTATGCCGTGGTCAATTATAAAGTCTTGGAATTCTGCGCTGGTGAAGCACGGACCATTGTCACTGACCAATATGTCAGGGATTCCGTGCGTTGCAAACATGGTTGCGAGGCTCTCCACAGTGGTGGAGGTTGTGCTCGAATTTAAAATAGTGCATTCGATCCACTTTGAAAATGCATCTACAACTACGAGGAACATTTTGCCCATGAATGGGCCCGCATAGTCTACATGCACCCGCGACCACGGTTTGGTAGGCCAGGGCCAGGGGCTCAGTGGAGCCTCCCTGGGGGCAGTGCTGAGTTGGGCACAAATGGTGCATCTTCGGACGCAGAGCTCCAAGTCCGCGTCAATACCAGGCCACCAGACGTGGGATCTGGCTATGACCTTCATGAGAATGATCCCCGGGTGCTCGCGGTGAAGCTCCTGGACAAATGCCTCTCTGCCTCGCAGAGGCATGACTACTCAGCTGCCCCACATCAGGCAGTCTGCTTGTAGTGATAGCTCATGCATGCGCCTGTGAAAGGGTTTTAATTCCTCGGGGCAGGCATTGCGAGCCTCTACCCAGTCACCGGTTAGGACACATCTTTTTACTAAGGATAACGTGGGGTCGCTGGCCGTCCAGGCTCTGATTTGGCGAGCCGTCATGGGCGAACCTGTGGACTCAAAGGCATTGATTGCCATGACTATCTCACAGTCCTGTTCATCAGACCCTTCCGTGGTCGCCAGGGGTAGCCTGCTGAGCGCGTCGGCACAGTTGTCTGTGCCTGGTCTATGCCTTATGGTATAGTCGTAGGACACCAGCATGAGTGCCCACCGTTGAATTCGCGCCGAGGCGTTGGCGTTTATTGCCTTGCTCTTGGAGAGGAGGGACGTGAGGGGCTTGTGGTCGGTTTCTAACGTGAACTTGGCCCCGAAAAGTTATTGGTGCATCTTTTTGACACCGTACCCGCGCTCCGCCTGCGAAAATGATCTGGAGGCATAAGCTATGGGTTGTAATTTGCCCACACTATTGACATGTTGCAAAACGCACCCGATCCCATACGCTGATGCATCGCATGTGAGAACTAGCTTTTTACCTGGGTCAAAGAAAGTCAAAACACTGTTGGAACACAGAAGGTTGCGTGCCTTATTGAAGGCGCGTTCCTGGGCGTCCCCCCAAAACCAATCGCACCCCTTTCTGAGTAGCGTGCTTAAGCTCTGCATAAAGTTCCCAAAGTAATTGAGTAGCCCGAGAAAGGCGTGCAGCTCTGAGACATTCCGGGGCCTGGGTGCCAGGCGAATTGCTTTTGTTTTGGACTCTGTTGGGCGGATTCCATCAGCAGCAATCCTTCTGCCCAAAAATTCAACCTCGGGTGCGAGAAACAGGCACTTGAATTTCTTGGCTCGTAGGCCTACCCGATCCAACCACTTTAGTACTTCCTCCAAATTACGGAGATGGGAGTCGGTGTCCCTGCCCGTGATAAGTATGTCATCTTGAAATACAACCGTCCCCGGGATGGACTTGAGCAGACTCTCCATGTTGCGTTGGAATATGGCAGCTGCCGACCTGATGCCGAATGGGCATCGATTGTACATGAAAAGGCCTCGATGTGTGTTGATGGTGGTGAGTAGCTTGGATTCCTCAGTCAATTCTTGCGTCATATACGCAGATGTGAGGTCTAATTTTAAGAAAAGTTTACCTCCAGCCAATGTGGCAAATAAGTCCTCCGCTCTGGGCAGCGGGTACTGGTCCTGTAGGGAGACTCTGTTTATGGTAGATTTGTAGTCCCCACAGATTCGTACGGATCCATCAGGCATCATGACTGGGACGATGGGACTTGCCCAGTCGCTAAATTCCACAGGTGATATAATGCCTTCCCGCTGAAGCCCGTCTAGTTCATGTTCAATCTTTTCCCTCATCACATAGGGTACAGCTCTGGCCTTGTGATGGACCAGTCTAGCATCCTGTGTGATGTAGATTTTGACTTTGGCCACTTTGAAAGTGCCCACACCTGGCTGAAAGAGATGTTCAAATCGCTTTATAACTGTTAAGCAGGAGGTCCGTTCCTCTAATGACATGGCATGGACATCATCCCATTTCCAGTTTAGTTTTGCCAGCCAGTTTCTCCCCAGCAGTGCTGGGGGTTCTCCGGGGACAATCCACAGGGGAAGTCGGTTCACTGTCCCATTGTGTGTGACAGAGAACTGCCGAGGACTGGTTTGATTTCTTTGGTATAGGTCCTTAGTGTGGTGTCGACCCTTGTGAGTTTTGGTCTGTCTCTTTTATGCGGCCACAGTTGTTCAAGTTGTTGAGCGCCCATGAGAGATTGACTCGCTCCCGTATCCAGCTGCATGTTGACAGATATCGTGTTGACCTGCTGTACACCGGTGTCCCGGGTACTGTCCCCACCATCTTCTGGTCCGCTTTCCGACCCATCCGATTCGTATACCAGCCGAGCTGCCATTTTTTTGCACATGCGGGCCAAATGCCCTGTATATTCACAATTTCTGCAAACAGCCTGCTGAAATCAACATCCCCTTGCCGAGTGCCCACCCCCACACCTCCAGCACAGACCTGTTGCATTGTTCAAAGAGTTTCCAAAGAATGAGCTGCGTCTGGCTGATCTCTCTTGAGCTTCTCTCAGTTTGTAGTTGATTGCTCGCATTGTGGGTTGATGAGGAGTGAACGGCCGTTCCTGTGGCCCTTGATGTCGAGAACCTGTTCTCCCGGTTTTATCTGTGTGTGGGGGTAGCAGCTTGTTTAGTGCTGTAAACTTCGTGTTCCAATATTTCGTTAGTTGTCGTACCTGCATTGTAAATCAACCTCGTTTCTTCTTCCCCTACCAAGAATGTCTGTGCAACCAGTGCTGCTGCCTCTAAGGTCAGGTTCTTGGTCTCTATGAGTTTTTGGAATATGCCTGCATGGCCTATTCCTTCAATGAAAAAGTCTCTCAGCATTTCTCTCCTCGGTTCATCGAAGAACTCACATAAACTAGCCAACCTCTGAAGTTCCGCCACGAAGTCGGGTATGCTCTGGCCCACACAGCGTCTGTAGTTGTAGAACCTGTGTCTGGCCATGTGTAGGCTGCTCGCTGGCTTCAGGTGGTATCTTACCAGTGTGCTCAATTCTTCAAACGACTTGCTTGCTGGTTTCTCGGGTGCCAACAGATCCTTCATTAAAGCGTATGTTTTTGAGCCACAGCTGGTCAAGAGATGGGCTCTTCTCTTGTCTGCCTTATCGTCGCCTAACCAGTCTTTGGTTACAAAGCTTTGCTGGAGCCTTTCTATAAAGTCCTCCCAATTGTCTCCCGCATTGTACTTTTCATCTGATCCGTTGTTCGCCATTCTGTGGATTCTGTAATCCCGTAACCCGTCGCCACTGTAAAGTCCTGTCCCCTCAGTACAGATTCACACGAGACATGTAGTGAAGTCAAGGTCAGTCTGGACCTGCACCTTTATTTCACAGCTCTGGAATGCTGCACTTGCCTGAGACATGCCCTTATATACCTGTCTCTTGCAAGTGCACCCCTGGTGGTAAGGTATGCTGGTGGTTACAGGTCATATCTTATTACAGTCATGTATAGCATGTTAGGATACAGTTATATATAATAATGTAAGATACATGACAGTAACTGATATAATAGATAAGGGAGAACCAGTGGATGTAGTGAATTTGGATTTTCAGAAGGCCTTTGATAAAGTCCCACATAAGAGGTTATTGTGCAAAATTAAATCACATAGGATTGGGGGTAATGTATTGGCATGGATTGAAAATTGGTTAACTGACAGGAAACAGAGAGTAGGAATAAACGGGTCTTTTTCGGGGTGGCAGGCAGTGACTAGTGGGGTACCACAGGGGTCGGTGCTTGTGCCCCAGCTATTCACAATATATATAAATGATTTGGATGAGGGAACCAAATGTAATATTTCCAAATTTGCTGATGACACAAAACTAGATGGGATTGTGAGTTGTGAGGAGGATACAAAGACGCTGCAAGGCGATTTAGATAGGGTGAGTGAGTGGGCAAACACATGGCAGATGCAGTATAACGTGGATAAATGTGAAGTTATCCACTTTGGTAGAAAAACAGAAGGACAAAGTATTATTTAAATGGTGATGGCTTGGGAAGTGTTGATGTACAGAGGGACCTGGGTGTCCTTGTACACCAGTCATTGAAAGCAACCATACAGGTGCAGCAAGCAGTTAGGAAGGCAAATGGTATGTTGGCCTTCATTGCAAGAGGATTTGAGTACAGGAGCAAGGGTGTCTTATTACAGTTATACAGGGCCTTGGTGAGACCACACCAGTATTGTGTGCAGTTTTGGTCTCCTTACCTAAGAAAGGATATACTTGCCATAGAGAGAGTGCAGTGAAGGTTCACCAGACTGATTCCTGGGATGGCAACACTGTCGTATGAAGAGAGATTGGGTCGACTAGGTCTGTATTCACTAGAGTTAGAAGAATGAGAGGGGATCTCATTGAAACCTATAAAATTCTGATTGGGTTGGATAGAATGAATGCCGGGAGGATGTCTCCCCTGGTTGGGAAGTCTAGAACAAGGGGTCACAGTCTCAGGATACGGGATAGAAAATTTAGGACCGAGATGAGGAGAAATTTTTTCACGCAGAGGGTGGTGAACTTGTGGAATTCTCTACCACAGAAGGCTGTGGAGGCCAAGTCACTGAATATATTTAAGAAGGAGATAGATAGATTTCTAGAAACAAAAGGCATCAAGAGGTATGGGGAAAAAGTGGGAATATGAGATAGAGGATCAGCCATGATCATATTGAATAGCGTTGCAGACTTGGAGTGCCGAATGGCCTACTACTGCTCCTATTTTCTATTTCTCTATGTTCAGTGCTTTCCCAGATGTTTTTCCTCCACTTTGGGCGGTCTTAGGCCAGGGGTTCCCAGGTGTTGGTGGGGATGTTACATTTTTTTAAGAAGGCTTTGAGGGTGTCCTTGAAGCGTTTCCTCTGCCCACCTGGAACTCGCTTGTTGTGTTGGAGCTCCGAGTGGAGCGCTTGTCTTGGGAGTCCCGTGTCCAGCAGAGCTGATCAAGCGTGGTCAGTGCTTCGATGCTGGGAATATTGGCCTGAGCGAGAACACTAACATTGGTGCGCCTATCCTGCCAATGGATTTGCAGGATCTTGCGGAGGCAGCGTTGGTTGTACTTCTCCAGTGTTTTGAGGTGCCTGCTGTACATAGTCCATGTCTCTGAGTCATATAGGAGGGCAGGTATCACCACTGCTCTGTAGACCATGAGCTTGGTGCTGGGTTGGAGGTCCTGGTCTTCAAACACTCTCTTCCTCAGGCGACCGAAGGCTGCACTGGCACACTGAAGGCGATGTTGGACCTCGTCGTCAATGTCTGCCCTTGTTGAGGTATGGAAAATGGTCCACGTTGTCCAAGGCCTTATTGTGGACTTTGACAACCAGGGGACAGTGCTGTGTGGTGGGGGCAGGTTGGTAGAGGACCTTTGCCTTACGGATGTTTAGTGTAAGGTCCATGCTCTTGTACGCCTCGGTGAAGGTGTTGATGATGGCTTGGAGTTCGGCCTCCAAGTGTGCGCAGACACAAGCGTCATCTGCGTACTGTAGTTTGATGATGGAGGATGGAATGACCTTGGATCTAGCCTGGAGGCGGCAGAGGTTAAACAGATTCCCGTTTGTCCTGTAATTTAACTCCAGTTCAGCGGGGAGCTTGCTGAGGGTGAAATGGAGCATTGCAGCAAGGAAGATCGAGAAGAGCGTTGGTGCGATGACCTTGCTTGACCCCGGTCCAAACATGGAATGGGTCTGTGATGGATCCGTCGGTCAGGATCACGACTTGCATGTCATCGTGGAGCAGGCGGAGGATGGTAACAAATTTTGCGGGCAGCCGAATCTGAGGAGGACGCTCCATAATCCCTCATGGTTGACAGTGTTGAAGGCTTTTGTGAGGTCAAAGAAGGCCCTGTGCAGGAGTTGGCGCTGTTCCCTGCATTTCCCTCATATCTGCCGTGCAGTGAAGATCATGTCCTGAGTGGGCGGAATCCGCATTGCGACTCTGGGAGGAGCTCTTCAGCCACGGGGAGAAGGCGATTGAGGAAGATTCTTGCGATGACTTTCCCGGTGGTCGACAGCAGGGAGATTGCTCTGTAGTTACCCCAGTCAGACTTGTCACCTTTCTTGAAGATGGTCATGATTACGGCATCTCTGAGAACTCCTGCCATGATCTCCTTCTTCCAGATAAGAGAGATGAGGTCATAGATCTGAGCCAATGGTGCTTCTCTGCCATGTTTTAGTGCTTTGGCGGGGGTTCCATCTGCTGCTAATGCCTTGTTGTTCTTTAATTGTCGGATGGCCTTTTCAACCTCATGCCGGGCTGGGGTCATGCAGAGATGGTGGCGGGTGGCATGCTGTGGGATGGAGTTGAGGACACATAGAAACATAGAAACATAGAAAATAGGTGCAGGAGTAGGCCATTCGGCCCTTCTAGCCTGCACCGCCATTCAATGAGTTCATGGCTGAACATTCAACTTCAGTACCCCATTCCTGCTTTCTCGCCATACCCCTTGATCCCCCTAGTAGTAAGGACCTCATCTAACTCCTTTTTGAATATATTTAGTGAATTGGCCTCAACAACTTTCTGTGGTAGAGAATTCCACAGGTTCACCACTTTCTGGGTGAAGAAGTTCCTCCGCATCTCGGTCCTAAATGGCTTACCCCTTATCCTTAGACTGTGACCTCTGGTTCTGGACTTCCCCAACATTGGGAACATTCTTCCTGCATCTAACCTGTCTAACCCCGTCAGAATTTTAAATGTTTCTATGAGGTCCCCTCTCATTCTTCTGAACTCCAGTGAATACAAGCCCAGTTGATCCAGTCTTTCTTGATAGGTCAGTCCCGCCATCCCGGGAATCAGTCTGGTGAACCTTCGCTGCACTCCCTCAATAGCAAGAATGTCCTTCCTCAGGTTAGGAGACCAAAACTGTACACAATACTCCAGGTGTGGCCTCACCAATGCCCTGTACAACTGTAGCAACACCTCCCTGCCCCTGTACTCAAATCCCCTTGCTATGAAGGCCAACATGCCATTTGCTTTCTTAACCGCCTGCTGCACCTGCATGCCAACCTTCAATGACTGATGTACCATGACACCCAGGTCTCTTTGCACCTCCCCTTTTCCTAATCTGTCACCATTCAGATAATAGTCTGTCTCTCTGTTTTTACCACCAAAGTGGATAACCTCACATTTATCCACATGACACTCACGTCGAAGACAGAGTCTTGGTTAAGGAAATCCTCGAAATACTCCTTCCAGTGGGCACTAATTGCCTCTCTGTCCTTGATGAGCACCTCTCCATTCTTGGCCATCAATGGGGTAGGGACTTGGGTACTGGGCTGTAGGTCGTCTTGAATGCACTGAAGAATCCTCGCACATCGTGGTTGTCAGTTAGCTGCTGGATTTCTTGAGCTTTCTCCACCCACCATCTGTTCTTTAGGTCGCGGGTTTTCTGTTGGACGTCGGCCTTCAGATGTCTGTATAGCTGCGTTCTTGCCCTCGAGTTGTGTTGCTGCTTCCAGTCCAAGAATGCCTTGCGTTTGCGGCATATTAGCTCCTGGATCTCCTGGTCGTTCTTGTCGAACCAGTCTTGGTGTTTTCTGGTCGAGTGATCGAGCGTCTCTTCGCAGGTGCTAATTATGGAAGCCTTGAGGGCAGACCAGGCACCAGGCACTCTGCGTCTCTGGGTCACTTGGAGTTGTCAAGTTGGTAGCGAGGGGCTGGCTGAATAGGGTTTTCTTAGCAGGATCTTTGAGTGCTCTGCCGTTGATTTTCCTTCGGCATTGTTTCTGTTGCAGTCGCTGTTTTGGGGCAATGTTGATAGTGATGACAGAGCAAATTAGGCGATGGTCCATCCAGCATTCGTCAGCTCCTGTCATGGTGCGGTTAATGCCCACGTCTTTGCGGTCCCTCGCTCAGACGATGACCGAGTCTAGAAGATGCCATCGCTTGGAGCGAGAGTGTTGTCATGAGGCTTTGTATTTGTCCTTCTGACGGAACAGGGTATTGGTTATGACGAGGCCATGTTCAAAGCATTTCGTCATGAGGAGGGTACCTTTGGAGTTGGCTTTCCCTACCCCCTCTGTGCCGATCACACCTCGCCAAAGGTCAGTGTCCTTTCCAACTCTGGCGTTGAAGTCGCCGAGAAGGATCAGCTTGTCGCCCGTTGGATGTGGAACAGGGATTGTTCAAGGCTGGAGTAGAATTCCTCTTTGGTTTCGTCTGTGGCTTCCAGTGTTGGGGCGTACGCACACTGGTTCCGGGATAGGGTGAGCCAGGTTGGTCCAGATAGAACAAATTATCCAAGGTCTGGCTGAATCAAACTAATCAACCTCAACTACGACAACAACTTGTATTTATATAGCCCCAAGAAGCTTCACAGGATTTGTTAGCGCAAATGAAATCCTGGAAGAATCACTTGTCACTCTGAGTTGGTTCCAAACATCAAAACGGTCTTTATTACGCCGGGGGGGGAGAAAGCCTCTGGGTTACTCCAGGCACTACTCTCCGCCGAACAAAGAAATTCATCGATATTTATATGTTTTACAATAGTTCATTACAATTACTCAACCCATGTCGGCTGTGATATGTCCTTACTATACAGTATAAATACACACAAGGCCCATACTTGAGAGAAGGTCACTCTGTGACCAGTAACCTTTATTCCAGCACTGAAGTGATGAAGGTGGGTGGAGCTTCCCCTTTTATACCTGAAAGTCCAGGTTAGGAGTGTCTCCCACAAGTTCACCACCTAGTGGTCAGTGTTCTCATGGTGTACAACTTAGGTCAGTTTATATCTGGATTACAATGACAGTTGAATACATGACATCACCTCCCCCGCAAAGTCTTATTGGGATCACAGGTTAAGTTTCTCTGGTGGTTTACACTCTCTTGTAGAGCGCCTGAGTTGGGGCTCCGGTTGTTGGGCGCTGGCCTGAGTGTCTGCTGTTTGCAGTGCCTCAGGCCTGTCTGGACTGCCCACAGTGACTGGGCTCTCCTCCACTTGGTTCTAGTGTTCGGTCACTTGTGGTGGAGTGAACTCTACATCGTGTTCTTCCTCTGCTTCTTTTATGGGGTTGCTGAACCTCCTTTTTGTTTGATCCACGTGTTTGCGGCAGATTTGTCCATTGGTAAGTTTAACTACCAGAATCCTATTCCCCTCTTTGGCAATCACAGTGCCTGTGAGCCATTTGGGCCCTGCAGCGTAGTTGAGGACAAAGACAGGGTTATTGACATCAATACATCGCGCCCTCGCATTCCCGTCATGGTAGTCACATTGTGACTGGCGCCTGCTCTCAACAATTTCTTTCATGGTGGGGTGTATGAGCGTCCTTTTCATTAGCAGCTCTGTGGGAGGAACCCCTGTGAGCAAGTGTGGTCGGGATCTATTGGCTAATAGGAGGCGTGATAAGCGGCTTTGTAGGGAACCCCCTTGGATTCTGAGCATCCCCTGTTTGATTATCTGCACTGCTCGTTCCGCCTGGCCGTTTGAGGCCGGCTTGAACGGTGCCGTTCTGACACGGTTGATACCATTTCCTGCCATGAAGTCCTGAAACTCAATGCTTGTAAAGCACGGGCCATTGTCGCTGACCAAGACGTCCGGTAGACCATGGGCGGCGAACATTGCCCGTAGACTTTCTACTGTGGCAGAGGATGTGCTTGAATTGAGAATGTCACACTCGATCCATTTGGAGTAGGCATCTACTACAACCAAAAACATTTTTCCCATGAAGGGACCTGCATAGTCCACATGGATGCGTGACCATGGCTTGGCGGGCAAGCACTCGGGGCTAAGGGGGGCTTCCCTGGGCGCATTGCCCGGCTGGGCACATGTGTTGCACCTGCGGACACAAAGTTCCAGGTCTGGATCTATCCCTGGACACCAAACATGTGACCTGGCAATTGCCTTCATCATGACAATGCCCGGGTGCTCCTTGTGGAGTTCTCGAATGAACGCCTCTCTGCCCATCTGGGGCATGGCTACTCGGTTTTCCCATAGTAGGCAATCGGCCTGAATCGAGAGTTCATCCTTGCGCCTGTGAAATGGTTTAAATTCCACAGGACATGCCCCGTACATGGCTGCCCAGTCCCCATTCAGGACACATTTCTTGACTAAAGGCAGTAGCGGGTCTCTATTAGTCCAGACTTTGATCTGACGTGCTGTCACGGGTGAGCCTTCGCTTTTGAAAGCTTCAACAGCCATGATCATCTCAGCAGCATGCTCGGTTGCCCCCTCGGTGGGTGCATCGGCGCAGTTTTCAATGCCCGGTCTGTGCCGAATTGTATAGTCATAGGCCGCTAAAGTGAGTGCCCACCTCTGTACGCATGCCGACGTATTTGCATTTATGGCCTTGTTGTCGGCCAAAAGGGACATAAGGGATTTGTGATCTGTCTTCATCTCAAATTTCCTGCCAAACAGGTACTGTGCATTTTTATTGCATATACACATGCAAGCGCTTCCTTTTCTACCATCCCGTAGCCCCTTTCTGTCTGCGACAGACTTCTGGAGGCATAAGCTACCGTCTGTAACTGACCCTTGGCATTAACATGCTGCAACACACATCCGACCCCATAGGACGACGCAGCGCACGTTAAAACAAGTTTCTTACATGGGTCATATAGAATTAACAGATTGTTGTAGCATAAAAAATTGCGTGCTCTATCAAAAGCCCTTTCCTGGCTGTCCCCCCAGACCCATTCGCGACCTTTGCGTAGAAGCACGTGTAGCAGCTCTAACAACGTGCTCAATTTGGGAAGAAAGTTACCAAAATAGTTCAGGAGCCCCAGGAACGAACGCAGCTCCATCATGTTACAGGGTCTGGGTGCTCTCTGGATTGCTTCCATTTTGGACGCAGTAGGTCTGATCCCTTCTGCTGCTACCCTCATCCCCAGGAATTCTACCTCTGGAGCTAGGAAGACGCACTTCGCCTTTTTCAGTCGCAGACCTAACCGGTCCAGTCTGCGGAGGTGTTCTTCAGCATCGCAATCCGTGATGAGGATGTCGTCTTGAAAAACCACCATCCTTGGACTTTCCATGTTTCGTTGAAAGATCGTGGCGGCCGAGCGAATCCCGAACGGACATCTGTTGTACTCAAACAACCCCTTGTGTGTCATGATGGTGGTCTGCTTCTTCGACTCACTCGCCAGCTCCTGGGTCATGTAAGCTGAGGTCAGGTCCAATTTTGAAAAAAGTTTGCCACCGGATAGCGTCGCAAAGAGGTCCTCCGCTCTCGGTAGCGGGTACTGGTCTTGGAGTAACACCCGATTGATGGTGGCCTTGAAATCACCACATATCCTGACTGACCCATCCGCCTTGAGCACCGGCACAATTGGGCTCACCCAGTCACTGAATTCGACTGGCGAGATGATGCCTTACCTCAGCAATTCGCCTTCTATCTTTTCCCGCATCACGCATGGCACCACTCTGGCCTTGTGGTGTACTGGCCTGGCGTCCGGGTTTATGTGAATCACTACTTTGGTCCCCATGAAAGTGCCAATGCCGGGTTGAAATAGTGAGTCAAATTTGTCCAGGACCTGTGAGCATGATATTCGCTCCATAGAAGAAATTGTATTGACATCGCCCCATTTCCAGTTCATGACAGCCAGCCAAATTCTCCCCTGGGACAATCCAGAGTGGCAACCTGTTCTCTGAAGCTTTGTGGGACACGACTACCGTGGCGCTGCCTAGCACCGGAATGATCTCCTTTGTATATGTCCGTAGCTGTGCATCAATTGGCAATAATTTTGGCCTCCTGGCCTTGGACGCCCACAACTTGTCAAACTGTTTGATACTCATCAGGGACTGGCTGGCCCCCATGTCTAGCTCCATTGATACTGGGATGCCATTGAGGAGCACTTTCATCATTATCGGTGGCGTCCTGGTGTATGAACTGTATATGTGCTCCACATGAACGCGCTGAACTTCAGCTTCCAGCGATTTCCCCCAGTGTCCATTTGGCCTCGTAGGGCTTACATCAGGCCCGTCCTCCTCGTACATCAACCTGGCTGCAGGCTTCCTGCACATATGCGCCAAATGACCGCTGACTTTGCAGTTTCTGCAGGTATATTGCTGATACCTGCAAGCTCTGGCTGTGTGTTTGCCTCCACACCTCCAACATGAGCTGTTGTTGGAAACAAAAGGTCCATTACCAGTCGATCATCTCTGACTGTCTCTGTAACTGTCCTTAAACGCACCATTGACAGGTGTTGATGGCCCCATTACTGGCCGCATTGTCCCTTGCGATGGCATGAATCGCCGTTCAACTAGCCACTGTCTCGGTTGAATTCCCCCTTTGGGTTCGACTACATGCTCGGGCATGTCCGATTGCCCTTGCCTGCCTGGAGAACTGTGTGCCGCATTAACAATCTTGACTCCCTATCCATTTGCTGCATTTAAACGAAGATTTTTGTCAAACATCATTCTGGTCTCTTCCTCCCCTGAGATGAATGTCTGGGCCATCAAAGCCGCCGTTTCCAGGGTCAAGTCTTTGGTCTCAATCAGTTTCCTGAAAACCCCAGTGTGCCCGATGCCCTCAATAAAAAAGTCTCACAACATCTCCGCTCTGCATGCATCTGGGAACTTACATAGGCTGGCCAGTCGCCGGAGGTCTGCCACGGTCTGGAACGCTTTGCCCTTTTCGCTGCCAGTGCGTGTAAAACCGGTGTCTCGCCATGTGCATGCTGCTCGCCGGTTTAAAGTGTTCCCCAATGAACTTACTGAGCTCTTCAAAAGTCTTGTCCGCCGGCTTCTCTGGCACTAGAAGGTCCTTCATCAGGGAATACGTCCTGGATCCACAAACCGTCAGGAGATGAGCCCTGCGTTTGTCGGCCGAATCCTGTCCCAGCCATTCCTTAGTGACGAAACTTTGCTGTAGTCTCTCAATAAAATCGTCCCAATCATCACCAACACAGTACCTCTCGTCTGTGCTGCTAGTGGCCATGCTCGTGCGGTTTAAATCCCAGTTTCTTGTCGCCAATGATATGTCCTTACTATACAATACAAATGCACACGAGGCCCATACTTGAGAGAAGGTCACTCTGTGACCAGTAACCCTTATTCCAGCACTGAAGTGATGAAGGTGGGTGGAGCTTCCCCTTTTATACCTGAAAGTCCAGTTAGGAGTGTCTCTCACAAGTTCACCACCTAGTGGTCAGTGTTCTCACGGTGTACAACTTAGATCAGTTTATACATGGATTACAATGACAGTTGAATACATGACAGGCTGGACACAATCCAATCATAATGATTATAGATTACAAATCGATTCCTCTGGGCCAATGGAATTGGCCCCCAGGCACCAGGGGACTGCGTGATCATCTCATGTTTAGCTGGAGCTTACTCATGGCCTCGTGATATTCTCTTGACCCCCTTATTTCTACTGCCCTTGGGTTCTGCCTGTGCCTAACCTTCTTATCTTAACACAGTTACAGGAATTCCTTTGTTCAGTATTCTGCTAGGACATCTTGTCTGGGGTTTGCTGATTAGGGACATTCTGCTGAGCTCGCCCTTTCCAGTGTTGCTGTACAAGGAACTGCAGTGTCATCAGCTACCCAAAAAGTTAGTCAAGCTGGTGAGCTGAATTCCCCATGTGCTTTGCAGAATCCCTGGCAGCCAATTTATATCTGGCTACCATTTTACGCATACATACATATATATATTCAGCAGGTGCCTTTGCCTTTGAAAGCACCCTACAACAGGATTGTTATGAGACAAACAAATGACACCGAGCCACATAAGGAGAAATTAGGGCAGGTGACCGAATGCTTGGTCAAAGCAGTATGTTTTAAGAAGTGTCTTGAAGGAAGAAAGAGAGGTAGAGAGGTGGAGAGGTTTAGGCAGATAAAACCAGACAGAATGGACCCGGCTAGACCACGTAAAACAATCTTTCCTATTGCTTATAGTTGTTCTCAATGTATAAATAACTTCACGCAATACACAAGAGTATGATCCTGTAAGCTGTCATACAGGTAGAATGTATCATGACCTAAGTCATCATTGTATTTGTATTTTCTTGATTTTTTTCCTGTACAGCCATATAAGAGAAAAATGCATCAAGGAAATTTAATGTTCAGGTAATTTGCTAGATAGCAAAGAAATGTCTTACATGTACCCATTTAAGACTGGCCCATCTCAGGAACCACCATGTCATCATCATCATAGGCCGTCCCTCGAAGTCGAGGAAGACTTGTTTACACTCTAAAAGTGAGTTCTCAGGTGACTGAACAGTCCAATACAGGAATTACAGTCTCTGTCACAGCTGGGGCAGACAGTGGTTGGAGGAAAGGATGGGTAGAGAGTCTGGTTTGCCGCACGCTCCTTCTGCTGTCTGCGTTTGGTTTCTACATGCTCTCGGCAATGAGACTCGAGGTGCTCAGCGCCCTCCCAATGTTCTTCCTTCACTTGGAAACATAGAAACATAGAAATTTACAGTGCAGAAGTAAACCATTTTGGTCCATCGTGTCCGCACCGGCCGACAAAGAGCCTCCCACCCTTCGGTCAGCAGCCCTGAAGGTTACAAATAAACTTATAAACAATGAACAATGGCGGAAAGGTAAAGAGCACCTAGCCTAACCGGTCCGCCCCACACAACTGCGACACCCCTTACACTGAAACATTCTACATTTCAGCCCAACCGGAGCCATGTGATCTCCTGGGAGGGGAAGAAAATCTGGGAAGGTTCATCTCCGACAATCGAAAATAGTCCAGGAGATCACCCTGTCCGTATTTGATTCCCTGCAGTACTTACCATTATATCTGCGCCGGCCAACAAGAGGTTATCCAGTCTAATCCCAAATACCAGCTCTAGGTCCGTAACCCTGCAGGTTACGGCACTTTAAGTGCCCATCCAACCATCTCTTAAAAGTGGTGAGGGTTTCTGCATCCACCATTCTTCCAGGCAGTGAGTTCCAGATCCCCACAACCCTCTGCATAAAGAACGCCTCCCCCACTTCAAATCCCCTCTAAGCTTCCACCAACCACCTTAAAACTATGCCCCCTTGTAATAGACTCCTCCACCAATGGAAATAGGCCCTTACTATCTACTATGTCCAGACCTCTCAATATTTTGTACACCTCACTGAGGTCTCCTCTCAACCTCTTCTGTTCCAATGAGAACAAACCCAGCCTATCCAATCTGTCCTCATAACTAAGATTCTCCATTCCAGGCAGCATCCAAGTAAATCTCCTCTGCACCCTCTCTAGTGCAATCACGTCCTTCCTATAATACGGTGACCAGAACTGCACACAGTACTCCAGCTGTGACCCAACCAAAGTATTATACAATTTAAGCACAACCTCCCAGCTCTTATATTCTATGCCTCGGCCAATAAAGGCAAGCATTCCGTATGCCTTCTTAACCACCTTATCCACCTGACCTGCTACTTTCAGGGATCTGTAGACAAGACTCCAAGGTCCCTTTGTTCATCTACACTTCTAAGTGGCCTACCGCTTAATGTGTATACCCTTTCCTTATTAGCTCTCCCAAAGTGCATTACCTCACACTTCTCTGAATTAAATTCCATTTGCCACTGCTCTGTCCACCTGACCAGTAGATTGATATCCTCCTGCAGCCCATGACTTTCCTCTTCATTATCAACCACACAGCCAATTTTAGTGTCATCTGCAAACTTCTTAATTATACTCCCTATATTCAAATCTAAATCGTTGATATATACCACAAAAAGCAAGGGACTGCGGAACCCCACTGGAAACATCCTTCCAGTCACAAAAACATCCATCAACCATTACCCTTTGCTTCCTACCTCTAAGTCAATTTTGGATCTAACGTGCCACTCTGCCTGGATCCCATGGGCTTTAACCTTCGTGACCAGTCTAGCATGTGGACTTTATCAAAAGCTTTGCTAAAGTCCATATACAGTATATCATACGCACTACTCTCATCAACCCCCTTGGTTACCTACTCAAAAAATTCAATCAGGTTAGTCAAACACGATCTTCCTTGAACAAATTTGTACTGACTGTCCCTAATTAATCCTTGCCTTTCCAAATGTAGATTTATCCTGACTTTCAGGATTTTTTCCAATAATTTTCCCATCACTGAGGTTAGGCTGACAGACCTGTAATTACTCGGCCTATCCCTTTCTCCCTTCTTAAACAAGGGTACTACGTTAGCAGTCCTCCAATCCTCTGGCATTATGCCCAAATCCAAAGAGGGCGGTTTTTGGCCAATGATTCCCAGGTGCCGGTGGGGATGTTGCACTTTATAGAAACATAGAAAATAGGAGCAGTTGTAGACCATTCGGCCCTTTGAGTCTGCACCGCCATTCAATATGATCATGGCTGATCCTCCATCTCAACACCATATTCCCTCTTTATTAAGGAGGCTTTGAAACATAGAAACATAGAAAATAGGTGAAGGAGTAGGCCATCCGGCCCTTCGAGCCTGCACCACCGTTCAATAAGATCATGGCTGATCATTCCTTCAGTACCCCGTTCCTGCTTTCTCGTCATACCCCTTGATCCCTTTAGCCGCAAGGACCATATCTAACTCCCTCTTGAATATATCCAATGAACTGGCATCAACAATTCTCTGCGGTAGGGAATTCCATAGGTTAACAACTCTCTGAGTGAAGAAGTTTCTCCTCATCTCAGTCCTAAATGGCTTATCCCTTATCCTAAGACTATGCCCCCTGGTCCTGGATTTCCCCAACATCGGGAACATTCTTTCTGCATCTAACCTGTCCTGTTCCGTCAGAATTTTCTATGTTTCTATGAGATCCCCTCTCATCCTTCTAAACTCCAGTGACTACAGGCTCAGTCGATCCAGTCTCTCCTCATATGTCAGTCCTGCCATCCCAGGAATCAGTCTGGTGAACCTTCGTTGCTCTCCCTCAATAGCAAGAACGTCCTTCCTCAGATTAGGAGACCAAAACTGAACACAATATTCCAGGTGGGGCCTCACCAAGGCCCTGTACAACTGCAGTAAGACTTCCCTGCTCCTATACTCAAATCCCCTTGCAATGAAGGCCAACATACCATTTGCCTTCTTCACCGCCTGCTGTACCTGCATGCCAACCTTCAATGATTGATGAACCATGACACCCAGGTCTCGCTGCACCTCCCCTTTTCCTAATCTGCCGCCATTCAGATAATATTCTGCCTTTGTGTTTTTGCCCTCAAAGTGGATAACCTCACATTTATCCACATGAGACGGCATCTGCCATGTATTTGCCCAGTCGCCTAACCTGTCCAAATCACCTCATAGCGTCCTCCTCACAGCTCACACCTCCACCCAGTTTAGTGTCATCTGCAAACCTGGAGATATTACACTCAATTCCATCATCCAAATCATTAATGTATATTGTAAAGAGCTGGGGTCCCAGCACTGAGCCCTGTGGCACTCCATAGTCACTGCCTGCCTTTCTGAAAAGGACCCGTTAATCCCGACTCTCTGCTTCCTGTCTGCCAACCAGTTCTCTATCCACGTCATTACCCCCAATACCATGTGCTTTGATTTTGCACAACAATCTCTTGTGTGGGACCTTGTCAAACGCCTTTTGAAAGTCCAAATACACCACATCCACTGGTTCTCCCCTGTCCACTCTACTAGTTACATCCTCAAAAAATTCCAGAAGATTTGTCAAGCATGATTTCCTTGAAAGTGTCCTTGAAATGTTCCTCTGCCCACCTGAGGCTCGGTTGTCGTGTAGGAGTTCTGAGTAGAGCGCTTGCTTTTGGAGTTTCGTGTTGGGCATGCGGACGATGTGGCCCACCCAACAGGCTGACTATTGCGAACTTGTTGATGCTTATGTAAGATGAGAGGGGAATAAAGTTGACTGCTATTGTTCAGGGTACATATTTTGCTCTCTTCTTTCGCGAACCAATTTTTGATGAATGCGGGATGAATTTGTTGTGGGGACATCAGTTTCTCAGCGGTCATAATGCTTCTCACTATTTCTTTCCCCAGTGAAGATGGAGCATTCTACCGTGTGGCTCTTGGCGAACACAACCTAGATGTGAATGATGGGACTGAGTATTACAGACATGCTGTTAACATTATCATACATAAAGGCTGGATAAGGAACAATTTCGCTAATGGGTAATTCATTTCTCAGATAAAGGATTATTTTATCTATAATTTAAACACTCATTTTTCTTTGTACTTTGTAAGAGAGGGAGGAGTCTCCAAATAGTTGTATTACCATGGCCTTTCCCAGGATAACCAAACTGTGAAACTACTTATCTCCCTCAGTCTTCTAGTAATGTAGTCAAGCTTCATGTTACATAACCAACAACGTTATGATTTATCTTGCTTCTCTCCTACTCTTTTCAACCCTGATTGTGTTCTGCAATAGACTCTTCATTTAGTGTCTTGAGGGTCCTGGCTCCATCTCACTGAATGTTCTACCTCACAGGCCAGAGCTCCTTACTCATTTCAATGCACGAGAAAAGAAATGTAACAATCAGTTCAGTCCAGTTGAACCTATTCTTCTGGAATACCAGCGTACTGGCTTCCCAGTACAGCATCCAGCTGTGTTTTAAATGAGTTCAGTGTACTGGCCTGACCCATCCATCCTAGCTATCTATTTGAGCTGTTGATTACTCTCTATATAAAGAAACGGAGTGACTCCTGACAATGAACCGGATGCCACCGGAAGCTAACGGAAGTTGCGAACATTTAAAAAATAACGGGCAAATTTGAAAAATAAGGTTCACAACGGCTCGACTCACCCTAGCTCGGCAGAAAACCATTTTTAGTCATGTCTATAAAGAAATACTTTCTGACATTATTACAGAAAGCAATGGATAATGAAGCACACAGCATAATGGCTGTTACTTTAACTTTGTGTGATGTTGTAAAACAAGCAATGTCAAATTAGCCGCCCATTATACACCACCCTGATTTTCCTTTCCATCATGAAATCAATGCAAGGAAAATCAGGAATGGTGCAAAGTGGGTGGCCGATCCAATTTCACCCATTTTGCACTAAAACCAAAAGTTAAAATGGTCCCCAATAATTCTATTTTGCCTCCTACCAACAGAACAGAGCTCATCTGTACAACCAGTAATATTAGTTACAACACATTACAGGCAATTACAATTTACAACCATATATGCTCACACTATTGCACAGAAGAAAACTCAGTCCTGAAGGATGAAGGGCTAAGGGGAAAAGAGGAGGAAAGTCCTGGTCTGTTTGCAAAGATATCCTAAAGAGTTATGAATCAAATCAAGAGCCACCAGTGCCAATTACCAGGGTGAATAGGGAAAGATTATTTCCTCTGGTTGGGTAGTCAGTGACAAGGAGCCATCAATTAAAATGTGTCACTAAAAGAGTGAGGAGAAGATTAGGAGAAACTTTTTTATGTAGAGAGTTGTTAGAGCAAGGGGTATTTTGCCACAGTAGATAGTTGAGGCAAACACCATTGCATCTTTTAAGGGTTAGAACAATAAATAATTGGACTAAAGGAAGATGCAGGTCTGTGGAGAGACTATAGGGCAATAGGTTTAGATTTTGATTGCTCTAGGAAAGAATTGGAATAGACACGATAGGCCAAATGGTCTTCATTTATGATGTAAAGGTCTATAGGAATATAGGAACATAGGAGCAGGAGTGGGCCATTCAGTTCCTCAATCCCATTCCTCCATTCAAGTAGATCATGGCTGATATATACCTCAACCCCATTTACCCACCTTTGCTCCATATCTTTGATATCCTAACAAAATTTATCAATCTCAGTCTTGAAAGTTTCAATTGACACAGCATCCATAACCTTTTGGGGGAGAGCATTCCAGATTTGAGAGAGAGTTCCAGATTTTTGTAGTTCTTTAGCTCTACCAGATAACTAGTTTCTCAAGAACCCCTTCCCTTTTCAAGAGTCCAGGTGAGTCTTCCATAACTAAGATAGTTTGGCTTTTGTCTCGTGGAATGTCCCAATACCATTTAGATTATGTCCATTATAGTAACACATTACACCACCTTTATAATGGTAATCTTGCTTTAACATTACTCAGGTTAAATCTGAAAATCTCCAACTGTTTTCTAGGTGGAAGAAGCAACATATACCCTCCTAGGTACCTAGAGTAACCCAAAATAAGGTGTTTTGAAAGTTACTCTTGGCTGGCTAAAGGGAGGTGTAAAGATATGCAGAGCATGCTGATGTTCCTTTTCCAGCACAATTTATTTATGGTCTGAAGATATTTGAGCTTTCTTATAGTTATTTGCTTTTCAGAGGAAGTGGAGAAATGCTTCTCTTGCTTCTTAACAATAGGCTATAATATCAGGAGCGTTTGAACCAGAATCTAAAAAAGCATGGAATAAGAAAGGGCCTGTCAGCTCATCAAACATGCTCCCTCCAGACATCATACAAAATACGCTCCACTGCAGATCGCACTTGCAACCCAATGCTCTGAGAGAAGCAGTTAGAGATGAACATAGAAACATATGAACATAAGAAATAGGAGCAGGAGTAGGCCATATGGCCCCTCAAGTCTGCTCCGCCATTCAATAAGATCATGGCTGATCTGATCATGGACTCAGCTCCACTTCCCTGCCTGCTCCCCATAACTCCTTATTCCCATATCGGTTAAGAAACTGTCTATCTCTGTCTTAAATTTATTCAAGCTTCCACATCTCTCTGAGGCAGCGAATTCCACAGATTTACAACCCTCTGAGAAAATACATTTCTTCTTATCTCAGTTTTAAATGGTCGGCCCCTTATTCTAAGATTATGCCCCCTAGTTCTAGTCTCCCCCATCAGTGGAAACATTCTCTCTGCATCCACCTTGTCACCTCTCATTCTTCTGAATTCCAAAGAGTAGAGGCCCAACCTACTCAACCTTTCCCTCATAAGTCAACGCCCTTATCTCCGGAATCAACCGAGTGAACCTTCTCTGAACTGCCTCCAAAGCAAGTATATCCTTTCGTCAATATGGAAATCAAAACTGCACGCAGTATTCTAGGTGTGGCCTCACCAATACCCTGTATAACTGTATAATGAAGATTGAGAAATAGTAAAGGAAACTATTTTACACTTAGTTAGTTATATTCCATTTTCTTAGATTATTTCTGTAGTTTAAAAACCATAACATTGAAAGACTGACAGTGTATCTGTACCAAAGATTATTACAGCAGTCTCTAAGGGCAGCTGGCACATGTTTACATTTAGATTCGCATTACCCACAACTGGAGACTCAGTTCTATTCTCAGGCCTTTCTAACCAAAATATTAGCCCTTTGTGTGCAACTTTGGGAATATCCAGACGTAAGACATTTTGATATGGGATGGTACCGAAAGTGGATAAAGAGTTATGTATGTGAAAGGCTATGGATTAGAACAGCTTAGAAATAGTATAAAAGAAGTGAGATCATGATCACAAAGGGAGAAGAGATCAGAAGGTGTAAAGCTGTGCTCAGCTGGCTGCAACGGATTATTCTTCTCCAACAGCACCCTGTGTGACATCAGCTGTTGGTTGTTAGTATGTTCCGGTTAATTTAACACATAATAAGCGTTTGACTCTGTGTGAATTCATTCTTGAGGAACAGTAATATTATAACATTTCACGTTCCTAACAAAGCCTCACATAACAGTGGTCACTGCACTTCAAAATAATTAATTGCACATGAAGTTCTTTGAAAAGTCTCTGAGCGACACAAAGGTACTTTTTCCTCTTTACCGCCTGGGCTTTAAGCACTGCCTGGAAGGAAAGATTTGCGGAGTATGATTCCACACCTGCCTGGTTTTTCCTCCATTGAAATTAATGGAAAGAAAATCCAATAGGGTCAGTAAGGGGCATGCAATCCTCCCCATAAGATGTTCTTCTCTGTGCTCCATCCAGGCGATGCTCAACACCAGGTGGTAAAGACTAAAATAAACCCTATATTAATGCAAATCTTTCTTTGCCTAAATACTCCACGGATCACCAAAGGTCAACACATAAAATTCAGAATATCCATCAATAATTCATTCCTCACTACTCAACCGCCGCTGTTTGCCTCAAACATCCCTTAACCCAGCAGCAACTTGTGGCTGGTACATTAATGAATCATCTCAGTCTAGACATATCCCCATGAGCACTAACAGGATAAGTTTGGGGAGGACCTTTTTGACTATCCAGTGCTTTATTCTGTGTCCTTTCTCTTGTTGCAGGAACGATATCGCATTGATTCAACTGCTAGAGCCAGTTATTATTAACCAATATGTGCAGACTGCTAATCTTCCATCACCTGGTCGAATCCTTCCTGATAATTTTCCCTGTTATATCACTGGATGGGGACTGACTGAATGTAAGTACAACAAAGCTTTGCACGCTATGGTCTATGGGCCTGACCTGCCCCTCAGTGTAACCAGGCAAAGGCATGATTTTCAATCTGTTCAGGTACGAAACCATCAGCAATACAAAATGCCTTAAAGAGGCATCAGGGAATTGCAGTGGATAAATCAGATTTCTTCCTATCTTGACTCTATTTTTTCTCCTCTTGTCCAGTCTCTTCCTACCTACATCCGCGACTCTTCCGACGCCCTCCGTAACTTTAACAGATTCCAATTTCCTGGCCCTAACCTTCTCTTTTTCACCATGGACATCTAATGCCTCTACATCTCCAACCCCCACCAGGATGGCCTGAGGGCGTTTCACTTCTTCCTTGAACAGAGACCCAACCAGTCCCCATCCACCACCTACCTCCACCTGGCTGAACTTATTATCACATTGAACAACTTTTCCTTTGACTCCACTCACTTTGTTCAAATAAAAGGAGTTGCTATGGGAACCCGTATGGATCCTAGCTCTGCCTGCCTTTTCGTGGGATATGTGAGAACATTCTTTGTTCCAGTCCTACTCGGGTCCCCTCCCTTACCAATTTTTCCGCTACATTGATGACTGTATTGGTGCTGTTACCAATACTGTGTACAGTTGTAACAGGACTTCTCTGCTTTTATACACTATCCCCCTTGTAATAAAGGCCAACATTCCATTTGCCTTCCTGATTACTTGCTGTACCTGCATACTAACTTTTTATGTTTCATGCACAAGAACCCCCCAAGTCCCTCTGTACTGCAACACTTTGCAATTTTTCTCCATTTAAATTATAATTTGCTTTTCTATTTTTTCTGCCAAAGTGGATAACCTCACATTTTCCCACATTATACTCCATCTACCAATTTTTTGCCCACTTACTTAGCCTGTCTATATCCCTTTGCAGATTTCTTGTGTCCTCCTCACAATTTGCTCTCCCACCCATCTTTATATCATCAGCAAACTTAGCTATATTACACTCGGTCCCTTCATCCAAATCATTAATATAAATTGGAAATGGTTGAGGCCCGAGCACCGATCCCTGCAGCACCCCACTAGTTACTGTTTGCCAACCGAAAAATGACCCATTTATCCTGACTTTCTGTTTTCTGTTAGTTAGCCAATCTTCTATCCATGCTAATATATTACCCCCAACTCCGTGAACTTTTATCTTATGCAGTAACCATGAGGCCATGGGGCAGTCTATGTTTGTTTCCCAGGCTCACTTGTGTTAGCAAGTAGGCCTGCTGCAATTGGTTTCAGCATCAAATGACATACTGGTGCACTGTAAACCATGGCACAACACAGTAACCTCAATGTTAAGGACAGTGTCTGCAGAAAAATACTTGGCTACCCTTTTTCTGTTTGTTTGCATAAAAATAACAAGTTGCATTTATATAGTGCAATTAAAGTGCTTCACAACATAAGGAAATATATAGACAGTAGAGGTAGTGATCATTTAAACAAGTGGATTAAATGCCTCCAGCCCATATTGTTATTATGACTGAAGCTGGGCAAAAATTAGGCAATCTATACTTCAAATAATGTCTTACTCTTACCAGTAAATACTTCATCTATCTGTACCAGTGGTCATCCCAGTCTCTTGTATCCTGGGACATTCTTCAGTTATCCTGGAGGTTAGAGCTGCTGGATACTGCCACAATACCAACCTCTGCCCCAGTCTCCTTCACATCCACGATGCACTGAAGCACAGTTCAACCTTGCATGTAGTGTAAGTAGACACACTCCATGCACCTTCACCAAGGGTCATTGTCTGTGCTCTTCAACAGACCCAGAACAAGATAGGTTCTGATGAAAGTCCCTCAATAATTTGATCACATCCTTCCAGAATACCAACCCTACCATCTTTCCATTGCAGTTCTAGTAGTGTTTCTGAATTAGTCTAGTGTCCTAGCTTTGACCATCTTTCCTGGCATGCCATTCCAGCTCCTGATCACCCTCTGCGTAAATAAATATTTCCTGGAAACTGTCCTAAATGTTCCCTTCACAAACCTGACGCTGTGCCCTCCTAGGCTGCTACCCTGCTGTATCTGAAAGTTCCTGGTTTAGCTTCTCTATCCCATCAAGTATTCTATATCTTGTGTAAGGTGGAATTTGAGACATCTTCTTGCTGTTGAGGTATATGCTTGTGTGCCATTTAGCAGTATCTTAGTGTCACTGCCACCAAGCTCATGGTCTACAGGGCTGTAGTAATACCCACCCTCCTGTATGGCTCAGAGACATGGACCATGTACAGCAGACACCTCAAGTTGCTGGAGAAAAATATCACCAGCGATGTCTCCGCAAGATCCTACAAATCCCCTGGGAGGATAGGCGCACCAACATCAGCGTCCTCATCCAGGCCAACATCCCCAGCATTGAAGCACTGACCACACTCGATCAGCTCTGCTGGGCAGGCCACATAGTTCGCTTGCCAGACCCGAGACTCCCAAAGCAAGTGCTCTACTCGGAGCTCCTTCACGGCAAATGAGCCAAAGGTGGGCAGCGGAAACGCTACAAGGACACCCTCAAAGCCTCCCTGATAAAGTGCGACATCCCCACTGACACCTGGGAGTCCCTGGCCCAAGACTGCCCTAAGTGGAGGAATTGCATCCGCGAGGGCACTGAGCATCTCGAGTCTCAATGCTGAGAGCATGCAGAAATCAAGAACTGGCAACGGAAAGAGCGTGTGGCAAACTAGTCCCGCCCACCCCTTTCCCAATGACTATCTGTCCTACCTGTGACAGAGTCTGTGGCTCTCGCATTGGACTGTTCAGCCACCAAAGAACTCACTTCAGGAGTGGAAGCAAGTCTTCCTTGATTCCGAGGGACTGCCTATGATGATGATGATGATGATCTTAGTATGTTAGACTTATGTAATTTGTGAACACTTTGTTTTATTATCCTACCTTTGTATTAATGTGGGCCAATATATACGATGATATGACTTTGCAGTTGACGGTCAAATATTCCAACAAACATCTGTAAAAAAGATGGTCAACAAAGTGTATTATATTTATTTCCTTAAAAAGGAGAAAACCATCAAACATTGGACTGATCGTTTTGGGTTTATTGGTTCTTCTCAGGATGAGGTATCTTCTCTTAAGTAATGGTATATAGCTGGAGATTGGTGAGTTTTTGCCTCAAAGGGTATGTAATCTGTCCAGTCTGGCAGACCATTAACAGCTATATCCCATAAAGTATGGAGTTCCGTGTATTTCATGGCATTGAGTGTAGGGACCCAAAGTAACATTAGAACCAGGAATAGGCATGCAGCCCCTTGGGCCTGCTCCGCCATTGAATTAGATCATGACTGATTTGCACCTGAACTCCATTTTCCTGCCTTTCCTCCATATCCCTTGACACCCTTACCTAACAAAAATCTATCTCTCTTAGTTTTGAAAACTCCAGTTGTCCCAGCAACCACAGCAATTTGGGGAAAGAGTTCCTAATTTCTACTACCCTTTGTGTGTAAAAGTGCTTCCTGATTTTGCTCTTGAATGGCCGAGCACTAATTTTAAGATTCTGGACTCACCCACCTGAGGACATGGTTTCTCCGTATCTACCCTATCAAATCCTTTTAACACTTTAATGAATTCAATTAGTCTGTGTTTTATATACAGTTGAACGATCCATGTTTTTGATCTGGCCCTTTAACATTATTATTGCTGGAGCTTCTTTTTGGGTTCAGTTGCTGCTTCAGTTGGTGTAAACCTACTTGCTCAAGATGACCAAGCTAATGACCTTGGTGTTGGGTTTGATTAATTATTTTGATGCTTTTCTTTTACTGCCTTGCCCAATTCCTTACAGCTGCAGGCTATCCATCTCCTGTTTTGCTGCAAGCGCTCCTCCCAATTGTAGGCCATAAAAAATGTGCAACTCGAGAGTACTGGGACTATTATGCTGGTGAGAAAATGGTGTGTGCTGGTGGTGACGGCTACTTGGCCGGATGTCAGGTAAAGCCATTTATTTTTGAACACTGCTGTATTTTATTTTTAATTGTAAGTCTACTCTGTCCTATTTCCTCTTTTTTGACATACCGCACTCAGAAGAAAAACATTAAACTTCACAAGTGCACAAGATAAGCTTAGATGAAGAAGGACCCTCAGCTTGTTTGGTTTATTCCTTTCACCCAATAGCCAGTAATTTATCCAATACATTTCATTGTTGTTTGATACTCTTAATTCATTTCATTCCAATTGCTTCTGCCACTGTCAGTAATGGGCTCATAATCACGTGTAGGCCTGTAACCATCAGTGACAGGCCCATAACTCAGTAATGGATCTGTAATGTAGCATTGGGCCATTATCAACAATGTCAGGCCTGTAACCACTAGTGACAGGGGTGGGGTGGGGGCACGGGAGGCATAAGAAAATGGGCGTAAGACTCAATGACAGGCTCGTAACCACCAGTGAGAGACCTGTAACAATGATGGGTCTGTAGTGTCCATAACTATTAATGACAACTTGTAACTCCCAGTGACAGGCCTGTAACCACTAGTGACAGATCTATGATCACCAGTGATGGAGGAAGAGACACAAGAAAATGGGACCTTAATTGCACTCAGTAGCATTTGCCTAGGGAATCGAACCCTTATCATAGAAGTTCATAGAATCAGAGACATTTCAGTAGAGAAGGTGGCCATTTGTCCCATCGTTCCTGTTCAGTACAAACTCCACACTGGAGCTATCCACTCGAAGCCAATTTCCTTACTCTTTCCCTGTAACCCCTACTATTCCTCTTCCTATCCTTTACATTATGAAGTCTCCATCTTTTCCTGGTAGATTCAGACCCACTGAGTAGATGTGCAGATGATATTAAGATGTTATAGAGCAGAGCCTGCTGTTGCAGGGAATGATACTTGTTCTATATGTGGACTTGTATTTACTCTGTACAGCCACCAGAGGATCCCATAATCCCTTGGGAGCACAGGTATTTAAGGAGGCTTCACAGGTTGGAGAGGCACTCTGGAGACTTGCAATAAAAGACTAAGGTCACACTTTACTTTGAGCTCACAGTGTTCAGTCTGACTCTTTCTTCATACACAACAATACTTAAATATTAAACTGGTGACAGTACTGTTGCAAATGTTCTCATTGCACCTCTCATGTTGTTTTCAGGGAGATTCTGGTGGGCCTCTGAACTGTAACGTTGATGGTACTTGGCAAGTGTTTGGCGTTGCTAGCTTTGCCGCATCAATATGCAACACATACCACAAGCCCACTGTTTTTACAGAGGTCTCATCCTTCATTGACTGGATTAACCAGGTATGTTTTCTTGTATCTTCATGTTAATATCTCAAATAAGAGTGAATAATTGTGTATCTCATGGTAGGGCTGTGGCTATGGTACTGGACTGGCAGCCTAGGAGTTGTGAGTTGAAATTGAATTCAATAAATCTGGCAATTTGTGCAATGGCAGCCCATTTTATATCATTTCATGATGTTTGGGTTCATTTCAACAATGATATGTGACAACACCTCCAGCAAGTGCAAAGGGTAGACTGGGAGATTAATTGCTATACTTTTTGGCAACAGAAAAATTTAGCAATAACTGCAGGACTGTGGCTTGGTAGCAGAGGGAGTTCTGGAGCTGCTAGTTCTTAAAGTACCATGTCAAGAGTGGTCCATCTGCCACTTGGCTTGGCACACAATGAAGAATAAGTTGTACACAGACCCACCAGCCTGGATAGTTCATGAAAAATAAAAACAGAAATGCTTTAAGGGCAAAGAAAATCATGTGGGGTGTAAAACAGGCTGCCGATTCGCAATCACCCATTTTACACGATAGTCAGTGACCAATTTCATAGCTTTTCCTTCAATTTACAGGACCCGAACTTGGTGAAAGCCAAGGCCCGTCCAAGTGCCACCCAAAGGAGCACTGAGAGACCGGGTGGTACTTTGGCAGGAAGATTCTTCTAAAAGATCTGCCAGTACCGCCCGGCAGCAAAATATCGACTTACGCCCTGAATCTGGGCGGCAGCTGGCGGGAGCTCCCAATCTCGGCGGCAAATGCAACCCTCATCAAAGTGCCGCCGAGGATTGAGTTGGACCCAGGGAGGGGGGAACGCATAAAAATTAAAATGAACACAAAAAGAAATAACCACTTGAACACCTTCAGGGGAGCCCATCCCCCTGATTCGCTGGAAAAAAAATGAATAACAGAAGTTTACTAACCTTTTTTTGCTGGTATTCATACTTTCCGTTGGGGTTAGACTTGCCTTCACGGAGCGGTCCTTCGCCCTGCTGTCGACTCTCGCCCGCACCAATATGGCAGCTTTGCGGGCGGGAGGTCACTTACGCGACTTGCTCGCCAGCAGCCATCAGTGGGCGGTTCCCAGCGGTACTCCCCTCCTGCCAGCGGGAGAACTCCATGAAAATGGCACCAAGTGGAGACCGCCCAGAAAACTCGGCGGCAGCCGATAGCAGTGGCCGGTAAGGCCAGCAAGTTCGGGCCCCAGTCTTTTAAAACACAATCCTGACATTAACTCACCATGACTTGATTTACTTCATTAGCTCTCCAACTTGGTAATATCCTACACTGTTGATCATGGCCCTTCATCCAGGTTTCATGGTTTCAAAAATTGAATCCCTTATGACAACTAAAATACTTAACGGTTTCCAACATATCAGTTTAGCTTCAAATTTATATTGCTCTTGTGCTTTTACAGTTCCAGCCTGAGTTCATTCTTTTTTATTCGTTCCTTTAATGTGGATGTCACTGGAAAGAATAACTTTTATTGCCCATCACTGATTGTCCTTGAGCAGTTGGTGGTGAGCTGCCTTCTTGAACTGCTGCAGTCCGTGTGGTGAAGATACTCCCACAGTGCTGTTAGGGAGGAAGGGCCAGCATTTTGACCCAGCGACGATGAAGGAATGACGATACAATTCCAAGTCAGGATGCTGTGTAACTTGGAGGTGATAGTGTTCCCATGTACTTGCTGACCTTCTAGGTGGTAGAGGTCGCGGGTTTGGGAGGTGCTGTCGAAGAAGCCTTGGCGAATTGCTGCAGTGCATCTTATAGATGGTACACATTGCAGATACTTGAATTACGTTATCAACTCATGACTTAATTTCTGAGAAACGAATGGGTCTTTTCCTAAAAATTGTTATGTTCTTACCTAAACTAGTTGGTAACTGCCTTGCAGCTCTCTCCTAGCCATTTGCCATTGCACATTTTTGTTTTATAGGTGACACCTTAATGGTTCTCAGAGCAACATTCCAAGCCCTAATGTAATGTTTTCTTTTCCTTTCAGACTATTGAAGAGTACGGTGGTCCCAACTAAACTAACCATTGGGGATTGTTACCTCCTGACTACTTTTTGTAAAATTAATAAACCATTCTGCAACATTCTTTGGTCTCTCATCACTAAGAATCATAGTAAGCGTGGCTGGTCAGATCACTTTTAGCGTGAAGATTGTCCTACAGTGGTTGGGACCACCCTGTGTGAGACACTGGGGTGAATTAAGGTTTAAAACAGCACAGAATCTATCACCATTACATTGTTAGGGAGTAAGAGAATTTCTGTTCCCATAATATGATTAGATTGAAGCAGATACATATGTAACTATTGCTCTAAAAATGGAATTGAACTAAGGAAAGCTGTAGAGGTAGGAAAAAGGGAAAATATAGCATTTTCGCACAGGACAACTCATAATTACAACTTGATAGAATTGGATGGAATATAATTACGAAGAAAAAGTTAGCATTTCTTGTTATGCTTCTGTAGGATCAGGAAAAATAAACAGTTTAGAGGTGAGCACCACTTACTCTGTATTTTCAACATTTCATTGGTTTAAAGGAACCGCATCAATAATTTTTTCCTCACTGTAGCAATGGATACATTTTTGGGCTGGAACAGAGATTTTAGCAGAGGGCACACCAAGTATAAGAAGAAAAAGTGATTGTAATTTTTACATCCATCTTTATTTAGAGGTGCCAACCCCTAAATATTTGTGTTGTTTTTGCAGTAAACATAAGAATATAGGAATTAGGAGCAAGAATAGGCTATTCAGCTCCTCAATCCTGCTCTGCCATTCAATAAGATCATGGCTGATCTTCTACCTTAACTCCAATTTCCCGCCCTATCCCTATATCCCTCGATTCCCTTAATATCCAAAAATCTTCCAATCTTTGTCTTGAATATACTCAACAACTGAGCCTCAGCAGCTCTCTGGGGTAGAGGAATCCAATAATTCACCACCCTTTGAATGAAGAAATTTTTCCTCATCTCAGTCCTAAATGATCCCTTATTCTGAGATGATGCCCCCTAGTTCTAGACTCCCCAGCCGGGGGAAACATCCTCCCAGCTTCTACCCTGTCAAGCCTTTTAAGGTGTGTATATGTTTTAATGAGAACACCTCTCATTCTTCTAAACTCGAGGGAATAAAGGCCCAGTCTACTCAATCCCTCCTCATAATCCCCTCGTCCCAGAAATCAGAACCTTCGTTGCACTCCCTCTTGGATGAGTATATCCTTCCTTAGGTAAGAAGATTAAAACTGTACACAGTATTCCAGGTGTGGTCTCATCAAGGCTCTAAATAATAGTAGTAAGGTTTCTTTACTGGCACAGGCTCAATGGGCCGAATGGCCTTCTTCCGTGCTGTAACCATCCTATGATTCTACGATACTCAAAATCCCTTTGTAATAAAGATTAACATACCATTTGCTTCCATAATTGTTTACTGTACCTGCATGTTAAGTTTCTGTGATTCACATACAAGGACATCCAAATCCTTCTGAATACCAACATTTCCCAAAGGTTTTATGTTTCACTTGAATAACAGAAAGAAAAATATTGTAAAAGGTTTTTAAACTATCCAGTTGTTACCATGGTATAGATACTGTAATAGGAAATATGCATGATCTCTAAGTATCGGAGATTGAGGGATGATCTGATCGAGGTTTTTAAAATATTAATAGGATTTGGTAGGGTCGATACGGAGAAACTATTTCGGCTGGTGGGGGAAATCATGAACATGGGGACATAATCTTAAAATTAGGGCTAGGCCATTCAGGATGGAAATCAGAATGCACCTTTTCACACAAAGGGTAGTAGAAATGTGGAACTCTCTCCTATAAAAGGCTGTGGGTCATAGGGCAATTGGATCTTTCAAGACTGAGATAGATAGATTTTTACTTGGTAAGGTTATCAAGGATATGGAGCACAGATGGGAAAATCGGGTTGAGGCACAGATCAGCCATGATCTAACTGAATGTTAGAGCAGGCTCGAAGGATTAAATTACCTCCTCCTGTTCCTATGAATGATGAGGTAGAATGGAATGTGGCCCAGAAAAGTAAAAGAAGAAAAAAAATGACTGGAATTTTATATCCATCATGCACAAAACTGAACGCAATGTGGTCTGACCAAGGCGCTCTGGAACTGAAGTATAAATTCCTCCCATTTTTATTCCAGCATTTAATGAGATAAATTATTACAGCACGTCATCATCAGAACATGAGGCAAGAAAAGTGGAAAGGAGGGAAAAAAACTGTTTTTTGACCTTTGTTACAGACATTTCTGGGACTGTGTGGCCTTAAAGTGTGCTTTCAATTATACGCAGGTGCAATGTTTCCCATTACACAAGGAGAGGGCGATATTGTGAGCGTGACACTGATAACCTAAATGTAAATGTACTAGATAAAGAATTATTGGGACCTGCCATTAAAAGACATTTAAAGTTTATCAGAGGCCTGAGAATTAGTTACAAGGCTGGAACACATTTGCAGTGGTTAGAGTCATGTTATAAACCACAGGAGCAAAGAGTCTGATCCCTGGGTGAAGGGGCAGACTGCCTCTCCTGAAAGGGCGCGGGATTCTCATAGAAAAAAAGGGTGGGCTCCGGTAATACAGTGCTATGGAACTACTCGTGGGTACTCGGGGAAATCTTACAATTCCCCATATGGCTAGTCTGCCCCTAGCTGAGATGAGTGGGTACCTATGATCTGTGCATGGCCGTGTATTGTGTTTATAATGCATGATAGTTCGGTAGCTGTCCAATGGTCGAAGGATGCCCGCCTGTGTTTGTCATTTTTGGTCTAACAGATAACCAGACTATTATGGCTTTTGAAGTTGAATCAGTGAGCAAAGATTATCTGGGATTATCTGTAAATGCTGGAAACAGACAGCAGGTCAGGCATCATCTGTGGAGAGAGAAACAGAGTCAACGTTTCAGGTCAATGACCTTCCATCAAAACTGGAAAATGATCTGAAAAATATGTGGGATCAGATTATGTCAGTTTACATTTGCTTCTGGAGTCAGTAGAGCTAGTGCTACAATATAGATGAGTGCTGCCAATGGCGTTGGCCAGTTATTGGCTGCTGTTATTTTGATTGCTCTCCAGTGACCTCTAAGAGAGAAGAAGGGAAATTGGAGGGAACATTGGAGGAATGGAAAACAGTTGCAGTGTTATTCTGCACCAGCTGATGGCGCTACTAGACTCGAAGCATCCACTTTTTTCAAAATGTTTTTTTGAATTGTGTAGAGTGTATCTGCCTTCTTGGGTCAGAGTAATACAATCACTACATTGTATGCATAGAATGAAAGCTCAGATAAGGGATATTTGGCCCACCTATCTTATTCCTTCTAGGAATATAGAAATTACTAGGCACAAAATGACCAAGGTCCATCTAGTCCACTTGCTATCATCCTGGTGTCAGCTGTGGCTCAGTTGGTAGCATCCTTGCCTGTGAGTCATGAATATTGTGGATTCAAGTCCCACTCCAGAGACCTGAGCACAAAAATTCTAGGCTGACATTACAGTAGAAACATAGAAACATAGAAAATAGGTGCCGGAGTAGGCCATTCGGCCCTTCGAGCCTGCACCACCATTCAATAAGATCATGGCCGATCATTCACCTCAGTACCCCTTTCCTGCTTTCTCTCCATACCCCTTGATCCCTTTAGCCGTAAGGGCCATATCTAACTCCCTCTTGAATATATCCAATGAACTGGCATCTACAACTCTCTGCGATAGGGAATTCCACAGGTTAACAACTCTCTGAGTGAAGAAGTTTCTCCTCATCTCAGTCCTAAATGGCTTACCCCTGATCCTTAGACTATGTCCCCTGGATCTGGACTTCCCCAACATCAGGAACATTCTTCCTGCATCTAACCTGTCCAGTCCCGTCAGAATTTTATATGTTTCTGTGAGATCCCCTCTCATTCTTCTAAATTCATGTGACTATAAGCCTAGTAGATGCAGTCTTTCTTCACATGTCAGTCCTGCCATCCCGGGAATGAGTCTGGTGAACCTTCGCTGCACTCCCTCAATAGCAAGAACGCCCTTTCTCAGATTAAGAGACCAAAACTGAACACAATATTCCAGGTGAGACCTCACTAAGGCCCTGTACCACTGCAGTAAGACCTCCTTGCTCCTATACTCAAATCCCCTAGCTATGAAGGCCAACATATCATTTGCCTTCTTCACCGCCTGCTGAACCTGCATGCCAACTTTCAATGACTGATGTACCATGACACCCAGATCTCGCTGCGCCTCCCCTTTTCCTAATCTGCCGCCATTCAAAAAATATTCTGCCTTCGTGTTTTTGCCATTAAAGTGGATAACCTCACATTTATCCACATTATACTGCATCTGCCACGCGTTTGCCCACTCACCTAACCTATCCAAGTCACCCTGCAGCCTTATAGCGTCCTCCTCACAACTAACACTGCCACCCAGCTTAGTGTGATCTGCAAACTTGGAGATATTATACTCAATTCCCTCATCCGAATCATTAATGTATATTGTAAACAGCTGGGGTCCCAGCACTGAGCCCTGCGACACCCCACTAGTCACTGCCTGCCATTCTGAAAAGGACCCGTTTATCCTGATTCTCTGCTTCCTGTCTGCCAACCAGTTCTCTATCCACATCAGTACATTACCCCCAATACCATGTGCTTTAATTTTGCACACCAATCGCTTGTGTGGGACCTTGTCAAAAGCCTTTTGAAAGTCCAAATACACCACATCCACTGGTTCTCCCTTGTCCACTCTACCAGTCAAAAAATTCTAGAAGATTTGTCAAGCAGGATTTCCCTTTCATAAATCCATGTTGACTTGGACCGATCCATCACTGCTTTCCAAATGTGCTGCTATTTCATCTTTAATAATTGATTCCAACATTTTCCCCACTACTGATGTCAGGCTGGTCAACTGGTCTATAATTCCCTGTTTTCTCTCTCCCTCCTTTCTTAAAAAGTGGTGTTACATTCGCTACCCTCCAGTCCATAGGAACTGATCCAGAGTCGATAGACTGTTTGAAAATGATCACCAATGCATCCACTATTTCTAGGGCTACCTCCTTAAGGACTCTGCGTTGCAGGCTATCAGTCCCCTGGAATTTATTGGCCTTCAATCCCATCAATTTCCCCAACACAATTTCCCGCCGAATAAGTATTTCCTTCAGTTAGTCCTTCACACTAGACCCTTGGTTCCCTAGTATTTCCGGAAGGTTATTTGTGTCTTCCTTCGTGAAAACAGAACCAAAGTATTTGTTTAACAGGTCCGCCATTTCTTTGTTCCCCATTATAAATTCACCTGAATCTGACTGCAAAGGACATAGAAACATAGAAACATAGAAACATAGAAAATAGGTGCAGGAGTAGGCCATTCGGCCCTTTTGGCCTGCACTGCCATTCAATGAGTTCATGGCTGAACATGCAACTTCAGTACCCCATTCCTGCTTTCTCACAATACCCCTTGATCCCCCTAGTAGTAAGGACTTCATCTAACTCCTTTTTGAATATATTTAGTGAATTGGCCTCAACAACTTTCTGTGGTAGAGAATTCCACAGGTTCACCACTCTCTGGGTGAAGAAATTCCTCCTCATCTCGGTCCTAAATGGCTTCCCCCTTATCCTTAGACTGTGTCCCCTGGTTCTGGACTTCCCCAACATTGAGAACATTCTTCCTGCATCTAACCTGTCTAACCCCATCAGAATTTTAAACGTTTCTATGAGGTCCCCTCTCATTCTTCTGAACTCCAGTGAATACAAGCCCAGTTGATCCAGTCTTTCTTGATAGGTCAGTCCCGCCATCCCGGGAATCAGTCTGGTGAACCTTCGCTGCACTCCCTCAATAGCAAGAATGTCCTTCCTCAGGTTAGGAGACCAAAACTGTACACAATACTCCAGGTGTGGCCTCACCAAGGCCCTGTACAACTGTAGCAACACCTCCCTGTCCCTGTACTCAAATCCCCTCGCTATGAAGGCCAACATGCCATTTGCTTTCTTAACCGCCTGCTGTACCTGCATGCCAACCTTCAATGACTAATGTACTATGACACCCAGGTCTCTTTGCACCTTCCCTTTTCCTAATCTGTCACCATTCAGATAATAGTCTGTCTCTCTGTTTTTACCACCAAAGTGGATAACCTCACATTTATCCACATTATACTTCATCTGCCATGCATTTGCCCACTCACCTAACCTATCCAAGTCACTCTGCAGCCTCATAGCATCCTCCTCGCAGCTCACACTGCCACCAAACTTAGTGTCATCCGCAAATTTGGAGATATTACATTTAATCCCCTCGTCTAAATCATTAATGTACAGTGTAAACAGCTGGGGCCCCAGCACAGAACCTTGCGGTACCCCACTAGTCACTGCCTGCCATTCTGAAAAGTCCGCATTTACTCCTACTCTTTGCTTCCTGTCTGACAACCAGTTCTCAATCCATGTCAACACACTACCCCCAATCCCATGTGCTTTAACTTTACACATTAATCTCTTGTGTGGGACCTTGTCGAAAGCCTTCTGAAAGTCCAAATATACCACATCAACTGGTTCTCCCTTGTCCACTCTACTGGAAACATCCTCAAAAAATTCCAGAAGATTTGTCAAGCATGAGTTCCCTTTCACAAATCCATGCTGACTTGGACCTATCATGTCACCTCTTTCCAAATGCACTGCTATGACATCCTTAATAATTGATTCCATCATTTTACCCACTACCGATGTCAGGCTGACCGGTCTATAATTCCCCGTTATCTCTCTCCCTCCTTTTTTAAAAAGTGGGGTTACATTGGCTACCCTCCACTCCATAGGAACTGATCCAGAGTCAATGGAATGTTGGAAAATGACTGTCAATGCATCCACTATTTCCAAGGCCACCTCCTTAAGTACTCTGGGATGCAGTCCATCAGGCCCTGGGGATTTATCGGCCTTCAATCCCATCAATTTCCCCAACACAATTTCCCGACTAATAAGGATTTCCCTCAGTTCCTCCTCCTTACTAGACCCTCTGACCCCTTTTATATCCGGAAGGTTGTTTGTGTCCTCCTCAGTGAATACCAAACCAAAGTACTTGTTCAATTGGTCTGCCATTTCTTTGTTCCCCGTTATGACTTCCCCTGATTCTGACTGCAGGGGACCTACGTTTGTCTTTACTAACCTTTTTCTCTTTACATATCTATAGAAACATTTGCAATCCGTCTTAATGTTCCCTGCAAGCTTCTTCTCGTACTCCATTTTCCCTGCCCTAATCAAACCCTTTGTCCTCCTCTGCTGAGTTCTAAATTTCTCCCAGTCCCCGGGTTCGCTGCTATTTCTGGCCAATTTGTATGCCACTTCCTTGGCTTTAATACTATCCCTGATTTCCCTTGATAGCCACGGTTGAGCCACCTTCCCTTTTTTATTTTTACGACAGACAGGAATGTACAATTGTTGTAGTTCATCCATGCGGTCTCTAAATGTCTGCCATTGCCCATCCACAGTCAACCCCTTCAGTATCATTCGCCAATCTATCCTAGCCAATTCACACCTCATACCTTCAAAGTTACCCTTCTTTAAGTTCTGGACCATGGTCTCTGAATTAACTGTTTCATTCTCCATCCTAATGCAGAATTCCACCATATTATGGTCACACTTCCCCAAGGGGCCTCGCACAACGAGATTGCTAATTAATCCTCTCTCATTACACAACACCCAGTCTAAGATGGCCTCCCCCCTAGTTGGTTCCTCGACATATTGGTCTAAAAAACCATCCCTTATGCACTCCAGGAAATCCTCCTCCACCGTATTGCTTCCAGTTTGGTTAACCCAATCTATGTGCATATTAAAGTCACCCATTATAACTGCTGCACCTTTATTGCACGCACCCCTAATTTCATGTTTGATGCCCTCCCCAACATCACTACTACTGTTTGGAGGTCTGTACACAACTCCCACTAACGTTTTTTGCCCTTTGGTATTCTGCAGCTCTACCCATATAGATTCCACATCATCCAAGCTAAAGTCCTTCCGAACTATTGCCTTAATTTCCTCCTTAACCAGCAATGCTACCCCACCTCCTTTTCCTTTTATTTTATCTTGCATTAAGACACAAAGCCTTCAGGCTTGTTTTTTTAACACCCTCTGTCCTTTTAGAATATTGCTGTACAATGGCCCTTTTTGTTCTTTGCCTTGGGTTTCTCTGCCCTCCACTTTTACTCATCTCCTTTCTGTCTTTTGCTTTTGCCTCCTTTTTGTTTCCCTCTGTCTCCCTGCATTGGTTCCCAACACCCTTCCATATTAGTTTAAATCCTCCCCAACAGCACTAGCAAACACTCCCCCTAGGACATTGGTTCCGGTCCTGCCCAGGTGCAGACCGTCCGGTTTGTACTGGTCCCACCTCCCCCAGAACCAGTTCCAATGCCCCAGGAATTTGAATTCCTCCCTGCTGCACCACTGCTCAAGCCACGTATTCATCTGTGCTATCCTGCGATTCCTACTCTGACTATCACGTGGCACTGGTAGCAATCCCGAGATTACTACTTTTGAGGTCCTACTTTTTAATTTAGCTCCTAGCTCCTTAATTTCGTTTCGTAGGACCTCATCCCTTTTTTTACCTATGTCGTTGGTACCAATGTGCACCACGACAACTGGCTGATCTCCCTCCCTTTTTAGAATGTCCTGCACCTGCTCCGAGACATCCTTGACCCTTGCACCAGGGAGGCAACATACCATCCTGGAGTCTCGGTTGCGGCCGCAGAAACGCCTATCTATTCCCCTTACAATTGAATCCCCTATCACTATCGCTCTCCCACTCTTTTTCCTGCCCTCCTGTGCAACAGAGCCAGCCACGGTGCCATGAACTTGGCTGCTGCTGCCCTCCCCTAATGAGTCATCCCCCTCAACAGTACCCAAAGCAGTGTATCTGTTTTGCAGGGGATGACCACAGGGGACTCCTGCACTACCTTCCTTGCACTGCTCTTCCTGTTGGTCTTCCATTCCCTATCTGGCTGTGGACCCTTCACCTGCGGTACGATCAACTCGCTACACGTGATACTCACGTCATTCTCAGCATCGTGGATGCTCCAGAGTGAATCCACCCTCAGCTCCAGCTCCGCAACGCGGACCGTCAGGAGCTGGAGGTGGATACACTTCCTGCACACATAGTCGTCAGGGACACTGGAGTCATCCCTGAGTTCCCACATGGTACAGGAGGAGCATAACACCCGACCGAGCTCTCCTGCCATGATTTAACCCTTAGATACACTTAAATTGGCAACAACAATGTTAAAAGTTACTCACTGATATAGAAGAGAAAAAAGAAAAACTACTCACCAATCACCAGCCAATCACTTACCCTCTTGGCTGTGACGTCACCTTTTGATTTCTTTCTACTTCTTTTTTGCCCTCTCTCCCCGCTGCAGCTGCACAGGTACACCTCTCGGACTGCCGCCGCCTCTCACTGCCGCTGAGCCTTTATAGGCCTCACCAACGCCAGGAACTCCCGCCTCTCGGACTGCCGCCGCCTCTCGCTGCCGCTGGGCCTTTATAGGCCTCACCAACGACAGGAACTCCCGCCTCTCGGACTGCTGCCGCCTCTCGCTGCCGCTGAGCCTTTATAGGCCTCACCAACGCCAGGAACTCCCGCCTCTCGGACTGCCGCCGCCTCTCGCTGCCGCTGAGCCTTTATAGGCCTCACCAACGCCAGGAACTCCCGCCGTTTGTTTTCACTAATCTTTTTCTCTTCACATATCTATAGAAGCTTTTGCACTCAGTTTTTATGTTCCCAGCAAGCTTCCTCTCATACTCTATTTTCCTCCTCCTAATTAAACCCTTTGTCCTCCTCTGCTGTATTACAAAATTCTCCCAGTCCTCAGGTTTGCTGCTTTTTTCCAGCCAATTTATATGCCTCCTCCTTGGATTTAACACTATCCTTAATTTCCCTTGTTAGCCACGGTTGAGCCACCTTTCCCGTTTTATTTTTACTCCAAACAGGGATGTACAATTGTTGAAGTTCATCCATATGATCTTTAAATGTTTGCCATTGCCAATCCACCATCAACCCTTTAAGTATCACTCGCCAGTCTATTCTAGCCAATTCACGTCTCATACCATCAAAGTTACTTTTCCTTACGTTCAGGACTCTAGTCTCTGAATTAACTGTCTCACTCTCTATCTTAATAAAGAATTCTACCATATTATAGTCACTCTTCCCCAAGGGGCCTCGCATAACAAGATTGCTAATTAATCCTTTCTCATTACACATCACCCAGTCTAGGATGGCCAGCCCTCTAGTTGGTTCCTCGACATATTGGTCTAAAAAACCATCCCTAATACACTCCAGGAAATTCTCCATCGCATTGCTACCAGTTTGGTTAGCCCAATCAATATGTAGATTAGAGTCGCCCATGATAACTGCTGTACCTTTATTGCACACATCCCTAATTTCTTGTTTGATGCTGTCCCCAACCTCACTACTACTGTTTGGTGGTCTGTACACAACTCCCACTAGCGTTTTCTGCCCTTTGGTATTCCGTAGCTCCACCTATACCGATTCCACATCATCCAGGCTAATGTCCTTCCTTACTATTGCATTAATTTCCTCTTTAACCAGCAACGCCACCTCCTCGCATTGAGGCACAGTGTCTTCAGGCTTGTCTTTTTAACACACTTTGCCCCTTTAGAATTTATGCTGAAATGTGGCCCTTTTTGCTTTTTGCCTTGAGTTTCTCTGCCTTCCACTTTTACTTTTCTTCTTTCTATTACTATCTTTTGCTTCTGCCCCCATTCTACTTCTCTCTGGCTCCCTGCATAGGTTCCCATCCCCCTGCCATATTAGTTTAACTCCTCCCCAACAGCACTAGCAAACACTCCCCCTAGGACATTGGTTCCGGTCCTGCCCAGGTGCAGACTGTCCAGTTTGTACTGGTCCCACCTCCCCCAGAACCAGTTCCAATGTCCCAGGAATTTGAATCCCTCCCTTCTGCACCGCTCTTCAAGCCACGTATTCATCTGAGTTATCCTGTGATTCCTACTCTGACTAGCACATGGCACTGGTAGCAATCCTGAGATTACTATTTTTGAGGTCCTACTTTTTAATTTAACTCCTAGCTCCCTAAATTTGTCTTGTAGGACCTCATCCCGTTTTTTACCGATATCGTTGGTACCTATATGCACCACGACAACTGGCTGTTCACCCTCCCTCTTCAAAATGTCCTGCACCCGCTCCGAGACATCCTTGACCCTTGCACCAGGGAGGCAACATACCATCCTGGAGTCTCAGTTGCAGCTGCAGAAACGTCTATCTATTCCCCTTACAAGAGAATCCCCTACCACTATAGCTCTCCCACTCTTTTTCCTGCCCTCCTGTGCAGCAGAGCCACTCACGGTGCCATGAACTTGGCTGCTGCTGCTCTCCCCTGATGAGTCATCCCCCTCAACAGTACCCAAAGCGGTGTATCTGTTTTGCAGGAGGATGACCGCAGGGGACCCCTGCACTACCTTCCTTCCACTGCTCTTCCTGTTAGTCACCCATTCCCTATCTGTCTATGTAACCTTTACCTGCGGTAAGACCAACTCACTAAACGTGCTATTCATGGCATCCTCAGCATCGCGGATGCTCCATAATGAATCCACCCGCAGCTCCACTGCCGCAATGCGGTCTGTCAGCTGCTATAGGTGATGCACTTCCCGAACATGTAGTTGTCAGGGACACTGGAAGCATCCCTGACTTCCCACATAGCACAGGAGGAGCATAACACTGCCCGAGCTCTCCTGCCATGGCTTAACCCTTAGATTAACTTAATTTGGCAACAACAATGATAAAAGGTTACTTACTGATAAAGAAAAGAAAAAGAAAAACTACTCACCAATCACCAGCCAATCATTTACCCCCTTGGCTGTGACGTCACCCTTCGATTTCTTTCTACTCCTTTTTTGCCTCCCTGCTGCAGCTGAACTGGCTGGCCTTACGTAGGCCTCTCCACACTGCTGCTCCACCTCTCTGATGTCCCACTGGTTCCCAACGCCTGTTGGGCCTTACGTAGGCCTCTCCACACTGCTGCTCCACCTCTCTGACGTCCCGCTGGTTCCCAACGCCTGTTGGGCCTTACGTAGGCCTCCCCACACTGCTGCTCCACCTCTCTGACGTCCCGCTGGTTCCCAACGCCTGTTGGGCCTTACGTAGGCCTCTCCACACTGCTGCTCCACCTCTCTGACGTCCCTCTGGTTCCCAACGCCTGTTGGGCCTTATGTAGGCCTCCCCACACTGCTGCTCCACCTCTCTGACGTCCCGCTGGTTCCCAACGCCTGTTGGGCCTTACGTAGGCCTCCCCACACTGCTGCTCCACCTCTCTGACGTCCCGCTGGTTCCCAACGCCTGTTGGGCCTTACGTAGGCCTCTCCACACTGCTGCTCCACCTCTCTGACGTCCCGCTGGTTCCCAACACCTGTTGGGCCTTATGTAGGCCTCCCCACGCTGATGCTGCTCCTCTCTGACGTCCCGCTGGTTCCCAACGCCTGTTGGGCCTTATGTAGGCCTCCCCACGCTGATGCTGCTCCTCTCCGATGTCCCGCTGGCTCCCAACGCCTGTTGGGCCTTATGTAGGCCTCCCCACGCTGATGCTGCTCCTCTCTGACGTCCCGCTGGTTCCCAACGCCTGTTGGGCCTTACGTAGGCCTCCCCACACTGCTGCTCCACCTCTCTGACGTCCCGCTGGCTCCCGATGCCTGTTGGGCCTTACGTAGGCCTCCCCACACTGCTGCTGCTCCTCTCCGATGTCCCGCTGGCTCCCGATGCCTGTTGGGCCTTACGTAGGCCTCCCCACACTGCTGCTGCTCCTCTCCGATGTCCCGCTGGCTCCCGATGCCTGTTGGGCCTTACGTAGGCCTCCCGACGCTGCCGCTCCACCTCTCCGACGTACTGAGGGAGTACTGTACTGTTGGAGATGTCATCTTTCAGATGAGATATTAAACTGAGGTCCTATCTACTCTCTTAGATGGATGTGAAGGATTCCATGGCACTATTTCATAGAATCATAGAATGGTTATAGCACGGAAGAAGGCCAATTGGCCTGTTGAGCCTGTGCCGGCTCTCTGCCAAAGCATCTCAGCTTGTCCCACTTCCTAGCAATATCCCTGTAGCCCTGCAATTTTCTTTTCTTTCTGGTACTTAACCAACTCCCTTTTGAAAGCCGTGATTGAGTGTGCCTCCATCACCATTTCAGGGAATGCATTCCAGATCCTAACCACTCACTGTGTAAAAACATTTTTTTCTTACGTCATCTTTGGTTCTTTTGCCAATCACCTTAAATCTGTGTCCTCTGGTTCTCGACCCTTTTGCCAATGGGAACAGTTTCTCTCTATCTACTCTGTCCAGACCCCTCATGATTTTGAACACCTCTATCAAATCTCATCTCAATCTTCTCTGCCCTGAGGAGAACAACCCCAGCTTCTCCAGTCTATCCACGTAACTGAAGTCCCGCACCCCTGGAATCATTCTCAAAAGTCTTTTCTACACCCTCTTTAAGGCCTTTACATCCTTCCTAGGGTGCCCAAAATTGCACACAATACTCCAGTTGAGGCTGAACCAGTGTTTTATCCAGATTCATCATAATTTCCACGTTTTTATAGTCTATACCTCTGGTCATGAAGCCCAGGATCCCGTAAAGTTTTTTAACTGCTTTCTCAACCTTTCCTGCCACCTTCAATGATTTGTTCACATATAGCCTTAGGTCTCTCTGTTCATATACCCCCTTTAGGATTGTACCCTTTAGTTTACATTTCCACTCTTCATCCTTTCTACCAAAATGTATCCCTTTGCAGTTTTCTGCGTTAATTTTCATCTGCCACGTGTCCGCCCATTTCACCAGCCTGTCTATGTTCTCTTGAAGTCTATCACTATCCTCCTCGCTGTTCACTATACTTCCAAGTTTCATGTCATCTGCAAATTTTGAAATTGTGCCCTGTACACCCATATCAAAGTCATTGGGCTCAATTTTCCCCAATGCCATTTTTTGGCATATTGCCAGAGTTCCGCCCATTTATTTTTGGACCCGACTACTCCAAAAAAAAACTTGCAAGTTTCCCCATTCTATTTTTTGAAATTGGCGCCACGCAGTCTGTCCTTTAGCTTCGGGGAGTGGAGCCTAATGTCTGCGCCGAAAAAACGATGCCTCCCCCCATCCCCCTTCTGCGCATGCGCGGAAAAAAAACGGACGTTTTTTTACATGACTGCTATGGCCGCGCATGCCCAGTGCAACTCTCGGTTTGCATTCGGCCATTTTCAAAGAGCCAGTTGTGTGTGAGAACTTTAATTCTGAGTGGAAAAATCGGAGCTGCAATACAATATGCAACGCGGCTCAAGGACTAAGAATTTTTCACAGGATGAAGTGGAGACACTAGTTACTGTAATTGAGACCAGATGACATGAGCTGTACACCAGCAGAGATCACATAAAAGTTTCACCAAAAGAAATGAGGCAATGCTGGAACCAGAAATGACAGCGCTTTCCTGAGGTGCAGGATCTAACAGATGTGGTTCAGATGCTGGCAATGAGTGCAGAGAGCATTGACCTTACTCGATCACTCCTGGACACCATCAGTGGGGTGGGTGATGAGGTATTGGGACTGTCTGGAGAAATAACCAACATTCTCACGGGAAATGGGAACAATGTCCTGGCGCATGAGGGAGGGAATGTCGCAGGTAGTTGAGTCACTGTCAGGGCACATGAGGGAGGGAATGTTACAGGTAGTTGAGTCACTGTCAGGGCGCACATGAGGGAGGGAATGTTGCAGGTAATTGAGTCACTGTCAGAGCACATGAGGGAGGGAATGTTGCAGGTAGTTGAGTCACTGTCAGGGCACATGAGGGAGGGAATGTTGCAGATAGTTGAGTCACTGTCAGGGCACATGAGGGAGGGAATGTTGCAGGTAGTTGAGTCACTGTCAGGGCACATGAGGGAGGGAATGTCGGAGTTAGCTACTGCAATAAGGGAACACACCCAAACCACGTGACCATTGACAGAATCAACTGCCACTCCCAGTTGAATCCCCAGACCAGTCTCTGAAGAGGCCCAAGCCGGGCCTTCTACATTATCACCTGTCCATGCCCCCCATCAAGAAATGCGCATTACTCGAGATGTTCGAAAGAATAAGCTTGGTACCAACCTGCGAAACACTGCCACCGCCTGCGGGCAGGGGTGGAGTCAACAAGACCAAGTGTAGCGGGCGGCCTAGAATAAGGTAGAGAAGAGATGGGTGCAGCCTTTCTTTGCTGCTGCTGCTGCTGCTGTTCTTGTTATTTTTATTATTGTTACTGTTGTAACTGTTCTCCAATTAAAAATTTTTTGTAAGTAATGAAATCTTGAAATTTTTAATTGATCTTAGAGTTTATAAGTGATCTTAAAGTTTGTAAGTGATCTTAACTGAAAACTTTAAAGTTTGATACAAGAACATTTTTATTAAAATTAAGTTAAGTACAAACAAGTGTTAAACTTTTGAATAAAATATATTTTAAATTATAACTGAATCATTTCCATTATTTGTTCCATTATTAACACAACTTTCTGAACTAAAGAAGAATCTTTTCCATTACATAGAAACATAGAAAATAGGTGCAGGATTAGGCCATTTGGCCCTTCGAGCCTGCACCATGATTCAATAAGATCATGGCTGATCATTCCCTCAGTATCCCTTTCCTGTTTTCTCTCCATAACCCTTGATCCCCTTAGCCGTAAGGGCCATATCTTACTCCCTCTTGAATGTATCCAATGAACTGGCATCAACAACTCTCTGTGGCAAGGAATTCCACGGGTTAACAACTCTCTGAGTGAAGAAGTTTCTCCTCATCTCAGTCCTAAATGGCCTGCTCCTCATCCTAAGATTGTGTCCCCTGGTTCTGGACTTCCCCAACATTGGGAACATTCTTCCCGCATCTAACCTGTCCATCCCGTCAGAATCTTATATGTTTCTATGAGATCCCCTCTCATCCTTCTAAACTCCAATGTATAAAGGCCCAGTTGATCCAGTCTCTCCTCATATGTCAGTCCTGCCATCCTGGGAATCAGTCTGGTGAACCTTCGCTGCACTCCCTCAATAGCAAGAACGTCCTTCCTCAGATTAGGAGACCACACACAACATTACGGAACAGGTCCAAACAGGAAACATGGTCCATTTGGAATAGTTGCCGCTGAGCCTTCAGGCAGCAAAGTATTCATGGATGAGCTGCTGACGCAAGGCTCGAGCAATCATTAAAGGGACATGATGGTCCGCCCTCCTCCGCCATCGTGATCTGGGTTCAGGTAGTTGCATGGCTTCCTCATCCTCCTCCTCCTCTTTGTCATCTGCAACTTCCTCCTCATAATCAACCACTATCACCACAGGTGGGTCTTCTACTATCAGCTGCTGCTCATGATGGCTAAGTTATGCAGCATGCAACACACAACAGTGAACTGACTGACAATCTCAGGGGAGTATTGCAAGTTGCCTCTGGAATGGTACGCAGCCATCAGAAATTCTGTTTCAAGATGCCAATGGTCCTCTATTATGCTGCACATCGCAATGTACGACATGTTGTATTCCCAGTCAGCTTCCGTCCGGCTTACGCGTAGGGGCGTCATGAGCCAGGTGGCGAGCCCGTACCCTTTGTCTCCCTGTAGCCAGCTTTGCCCTTCTGGCTGCTGCTGAAACATGGCAGATATAGCGCTCTCGCGTAAGATGAACGCATCATGGGTGCTCCCAGGGTATCTCGCATCAACTGATATGATGTGATGCATGTCGTCACACACGAGCTGCACATTAATGGAATGGAAACCTTTTCTGTTCCTGTACTTCTAGGAATCCTCCAAAGGTGCTTGCAAGGCGATGTGGGTACAATCAATGCAGCCCTGTACCTTTGGGAAGCCAGCAATCCTGGAGAAGCCCACAGCCCTGTCACATAGAAACATAGAAACATAGAAAATAGGTGCAGGAGTAGGCCATTGGGCCCTTCGAGCCTGCACCGCCATTCAATGAGTTCATGGCTGAACATGCAACTTCAATACCCCATTCCTGCTTTCTCGCCATACCACTTGATCCCCCTAGTAGTAAGGACTACATCTAACTCCTTTTTGAATATATTTAGTGAATTGGCCTCAACAACTTTCTGTGGTAGAGAATTCCACAGGTTCACCAGTCTCTTGGTGAAGAAGTTTCCCCTCATCTCGGTCCTAAATGGCTTACCCTTATCCTTAGACTGTGACCCCTGGTTCTGGATTTCCCCAACATTCGGAACATTCTTCCTGTATCTAACCCGTCTAAACCCGTCAGAATTTTAAACGTTTCTATGAGATCCCCTCTCATTCTTCTGAACTCCAGTGAATACAAGCCCAGTTGATCCAGTCTTTCTTGATAGGTCAATCCCGCCACCCCAAGAATCAGTCTGGTGAACCCTCGCTGCACTCCCTCAATAGCAAGAATGTCCTTCCTCAAGTTAGGAGACCAAAACTGTGTACAATACTCCAGGTGTGGCCTCACCAAGGCCCTGTACAACTGTAGTAACACCTCCCTGCCCCTGTACTCAAATCCCCTCGCTATGAAGGCCAACATGCCATTTGCTTTCTTAACCGCCTGCTGTACCTGCATGCCAACCTTCAATGACTGATGTACCATGACACCCAGGTCTCGTTGTACCTCCCCTTTTCCTAATCTGTCACCATTCAGATAATAGTCTGTCTCTCTGTTTTTATCACCCAAGTGGACAGCCTCACATTTATCCACATTATACTTCATCTGCCATGCATTTGCCCACTCACCTAACCTATCCAAGTCACTCTACAGCCTCATAGCATCCTCCTCGCAGCTCACACTGTCACCCAACTTAGTGTCATCCGCAAATTTGGAGATACTACATTTAATCCCCTCGTCTAAATCATTAATGTGCAATGTAAACAGCTGGGGCCCCAGCACAGAACCTTGCGGTACCCCACTAGTCACTGCCTGCCATTCTGAAAAATACCCATTTACTCCTACTCTTTGCTTCCTGTCTGACAACCAGTTCTCAATCCACGTCAGCACACTACCCCCAATCCCATGTGCTTTAACTTTACACATTAATCTCTTGTGTGGGACCTTGTCGAAAGCCTTCTGAAAGTCCAAATACACCACATCAACTGGTTCTCCCTTGTCCACTCTACTGGAAACATCCTCAAAAAATTCCAGAAAATTTGTCAAGCATGATTTCCCTTTCACAAATCCATGCTGACTTGGACCTATCATGTCACCTCTTTCCAAATGCGCTGCTATGACATCCTTAATAATTGATTCCATCATTTTACCCACTATCGATGTCAGGCTGACCGATCTATAATTCCCTGTTTTCTCTCTCCATCCTTTTTTAAAAAGTGGGGTCACATTGGCTACCCTCCACTCCATAGGAACTGATCCAGTCAATGGAATGTTGGAAAATGACTGTCAATGCATCCGCTATTTCCAAGGCCACCTCCTTAAGTACTCTGGGATGCAGTCCATCAGGCCCTGGGGATTTATCGGCCTTCAATCCCATCAATTTCCCCAACACAATTTCCCGACTAATAAGGATTTCCCTCAGTTCCTCCTCCTTACTAGACCTTCTGACCCCTTTTATATCCGGAAGGTAGATCGTGTCCTCCTTAGTGAATACCGAACCAAAGTACTTGTTCAATTGGTCTGCCATTTCTTTGTTCCCCGTTATGACTTCCTCTGATTCTGACTGCAGGGGACCTACATTTGTCTTTACTAACCTTTTTCTCTTTACATATCTATAGAAGCTTTTGCAGTCCGTCTTAATGTTCCCTGCAAGCTTCCTCTCGTACTCTATTTTCCCTGCTCTAATCAAACCCTTTGTCCTCCTCTGCTGAGTTCTAAATTTCTCCCAGTCTCCGGGTTCGCTGCTATTTCTGGCCAATTTGTATGCCACTTCCTTGGCTTTAATACTATCCCTGATTTCCCTTGATAGCCACGGTTGAGCCACCTTCCCTTTTTTATTTTTACGTCACGTATTGCCTGGGCGGTCATGGGGAACTTTATATCGTCATTCCTCTAGGCATATCGTGCAGCAGTCACCCACCGAATGTAGATACATGTTGCATGTTGAGAAATGGCGCACACATCCCCAGTTGTGGCCTGGAATGATCCAGATACAAAGAATGAAAGTGCAGCTGTAACCTTCACTTCAACTGACAAAGCAGTCCTCCACTTGCTTCTCGGTTGCAGGTCTGCTTTTACTAACTCACATATCACGGGTACAACTTCTTTGCAGAAACGTAGCCTTCTCACACAGTCTGCTTCACTCAGGTGCAGGTATGAATGCCTGTCTCGATATACCCAATGTAGGTAAGGCCTCCTGCCCATCATCCTACATACTCTGAGGTTGGTCATGCGATGATGTCGAATCAATCGTCTCCTCCGCAGCACCATCATGCAGAAGGCTTGCATTGTCAATATTGCCCCCATAATTAAATTGTAACTTTGCAAGCAGCTCAAAACAACAGGACAAGGAGTTAAAGCTTCTCTGCTCTCTCTCTCCCCAAATTTGACGCCCTAGTATGGACCACACCCTGGTCTGCGCATACACAATAGGCTTACTTAGAAAGAGGAGCTAGGCATTCAAATGAGGACATTTGGGGCAACGAAGTCTAATGCAATTCTTTCACTTTAGATTTTTTTCAAAGTACCACCCCACCACCGAACGAATGTCTCCTCACTGGGCTCGGGGGTCTGCCATCAGAATCGTTCCCTCGCCCCTACACAGGAGCTCGGCAAACACCCACCCCCCCGGGCTTCTTTTGAAGCTGTTGCATAGTGTAAGACTTCTCATGCCTTCAGTTTGGCTTCCACCCCATCCCACTGGGGCTTCTTTTGAAGCTGAGCCCCGAGCCCCTGTGCCCGGGTGAGGGAATGATTCTGCTGGCCGTCTCTCTGACCCTCGAGCCCAGTGAGGGGATGTTCGGTGGTGGCGTGGCACTTTGAACAAAATCTAAAATTAAAGAATTGCATTAGACTTCCATTTTCTCCATTTTAAGTTTGAAAAAATTAAGCTTCATGATTTACATTTAATGTCTTCTTGACTCCCTCCAAAACTTTGCCTAAAAACAATGGTGTCTTTTGGCGCTGATTTTTTAATGTGTGCTAGTTTTTCTTAAGTGCCCAGAAGGTTTTTTAGGAGTGGTCACCTACGCCGTCCTAGGGGAAATGTAAGTTGGCCAAACTTGCATAAATCTGAAAAACTGGCGCAAACATCAAGTTATGCAAAAAAAAACGAACCTAAAAAATTTGTGACTAACTGAGTTACACTGGCACACAAACTTTGGGGAAACTTGGCTATCTTAAATTAGGCCAAAAAAAGCGGCGCAGGCAAAAAAATGGTGCAGATAACTGGGGAAAATTGAGCCCATCAATATTTTATCAAGACCCCTGGGGAACACCACTCACTGGGCCCAACATTGCCCAAGCCGTTTTTTCGGCACACTTTGCGTGCTGGAAAGGGCGCCAGAAAAAAAGGGGCCCCATCCTAGCCGCTCTTTGGAGTCCCCAGAGTCGTGGCGTGGTGTGCAGTCTATCGGGGGGGGGGGCTGAGCAACAGGCCAGCGCAGAAAGCACTGCCGGCACCTGCGCACATGCTCAGTGAGAGCTGTGCGCATGCTACTGCCCTCCCAACACGTCCAGTGGGCTGTGAGCAGGACCCGATGCTCGCAGCCCCTATCCCCAGCCGAAGGGATGCCCGATCTTGCCGCACCCTATCCCTGGCCGAGTGGCCTCCCACATCGGCCAGCTGACCCGCTGAGTTCCCGGGCAAGGTAGGACTTCAGTTCTATTTTTTATTTAGTGGCTGTGCTTGAGACTTTTGATTGGGGGGTGGGGGGGAGGAGGAGAGTTTTGGGGGGGCGGAGGAGGAGAGTTTTGTGGGGGGGGAGAGAAAGCGTGTATGGGGGAGGAGAGAAAGAGTGCATTGGGGGGGGAGAGAAAGAGTGTTTACGGGGGGGGAAGAGGGGTAGAGGAAGAGTGTTTTGTATACCTGCATCTCTCTCTCTCTCTCTCTCTCTGGCTATCCCACCCTCCGCCCCACCCCCCGTGACGCCAGCAGCTTGCATTTCTCCGGTAGGATTTACTTCATTTTTATTAGTATTTTAATTGTTTGAGCTTTTCCTTGCAATATTTCGTGCTTGGTTGTTGAGGTCCTCTCCAGTTCCCTTCCCTGCCCTAACCCTGCCCTAATGTCTGCCGAATGTGCGCTGCTTTTTCTTCACTGCCCACAAGGTTTTTCAGAGCTGGCCACATACGCTGACCTAAGTCGATTTGGAGTAAGTGTTTGCTGGCCAAAGTGGCATAAATGGCCAAAACTGGAGTAAGTGTCTAGGAACGCCCCCTTTTGAAAAAAAATTACCTAAAAAAAATCGTACCTAACTGACTTACTCTAGAGCAAATTTTGGGGGGGAAATGGCACTTTTTAACTTACACCAGAAAAAACAACTTACTACAAAACAACCGGTGCAAGTCATGGCCAAAGTTGGGCCCTCTACCTTTCTCCAGTCCAAAAAACAACCGTTCACCGCTACTCTCTGTTTCCTGTCACTTAGCCAATTTTGTATCCATGCTGCCACTGTCCCTTTTATTCCATGGGCTTCAACTTTGCTGGCAAGCGTATTATGTGGCATTTTGTCGAACGCCTTTTGGAAATCCATGAACACCATGTCACACGCATTGCCCTCATCAACCCTCTCTGTTACCTCATCAAAATAGTCGATCAAGTTGGTTAAACACAATTTGCCTTTACCAAATCCCTACTGGCTTTCCTTAATTAATCCACACTTGTCCAAGTGACTGTTAATTTTGTCCCTGATTATTGTGTCTTAAAGCTTCCCCACTACCATTGTTAAACTGACCGGCCTGTAGTTGCTGAGTTTATATTTCCATCCTTTTTTGAACAAGGGTGGAGCATTTGCAATTGTCCAGTCCTCTGTCACCAGCCCAGTTTCTAAGGAGACTTGGAAGATTATGGACAGCACCTCCACGATTTCTTCCTTCACTTCCCTCAGCTTCCTAGGATGCATCCCATCCAGTCCTGGTGGCTAGAAAGGTACTTCAAAGAAGAGCAGGGCAATTGGTGTCTTGGTCAATATTTATCCCTCAATCAACAAAAACAGATGATCTGGTCATTATCACATTACTGTTTGTGGGAGCTTGTTGTGCACAAATTGACTGCCATGTTTCCTACATTGCAACAGTGAAAACACTTCAAAAGTACTTAATTGGCTATAAAGCGCGTTGGGACGTCTGGTGGTCATGAAAGACACTATATAAGCGCAAGTCTTTTCTTCATGATACAACTATAATGAAGTTGTTGACTAATCATACCAATCAATCTCTATCAAATAGTCTACGACAGACACAGATATCATACAAGCTTTGGACCATAGGTTCAAAGTCACCTGTTCCTTCCAAGTATGGTACACTTTCCACATGTCCTGTCTCAAATTACTCTTATTGCAAAATATTATTTTGTGAACTAAATCTATCGAATTTGCATTTGCATGAATCAATACTGTTTCCACCATTTCTCTAGAAAGCTTCATCCATAGATTTACTACTTGTTCACTGAAATAATGTTTCTGCAATTTCATTTTCAATGCACATTACTTTGTTTCCATTTAAGTAATAGTCCCTTCATCGATTTATTTTGTCCCCATGTGAAGCACTTTACATTTCTCTACATTTAACTTCATCTGTAATCTATCTGCCCCGTTCACAAGTATATTCAAACTTACGATCATCCCCAATACAGTGTCTCACTGCCTCTTAAATGGTTCTGCAGTTATTGCCTCCATTTGTTGCCCATCCCTAGTTGCCATGAGAAGATAGTGATGGGCCTTCTCCTTGAACCACTGCCGGCCTTGTACTAATGGTGTTACCATTTTAGGTAATTGCTCTTTTTTTCTTTGGGACATCAGTATTGTAAGCATGATGCATATAGTGGGAATTTTAGCCTTAGTCGAGTGGTCTGAATCAGAAGGATGTGGGTTCAAGCCTCACTCCACAGACTTGAGCATGTCATCTAGACTGACACTCCAATGGAGTACTGACGGAAGTATTATCTTTCTGATGAGACATGAAACTGAGACACTGTCTGCCCTCTCAGGTAGACGTAAAAGATTCCATGTTACTATTTTAAGAACAGTGTAAGATTTCTCCCAATGTCCTGGTCAATATTTATCCCTCAACCAACTTCACTAGAACATATTATAGAATTATTAGTTCTTTGCTGTTCGTGGGACCTTACTGTGCGCAAATTGGCTGCCACATTCCCCTTTGTTGAAAGTACTTCACGGGCTGTCAAGTGTTTTGGGACATCCTGAGATCATGAAAGGTGTATATACATGCAAATTCTTTCTCACACGTGTACATTTGGGTAGAGCTATTCATTGCTCTACTGTGCAAATGTACTTTTAAAGTTGCATACACTGTTACATGTACCCTTTTGCAATAAAACAAAATGGAGTCCCGATCCTCCCAGAAGCTTCTGCAGCAAACAGTCTGTTTCTGCATAAACATTGACTGAAACTGCTGATAGCTGATTAATTAAGAAAAGCAGGAGCCATCTGTATGGGTGAGGAACCTTGAACATACCCACCCGGTCGGAGGCTCAACTACCAGATAACAGAAAGAATGTCCTGTTGGAATAAGTAGCACCCATTGTACTCCCCTGTACTATCAATAACCTGTTGCTTAGAAGGACTCGATAAAGGTTGTAAAGATATGTAAAGACTCAGACAAGGATGTGGTACTAATTAAATGATTGAAGAACTCTTTATCTATTTTCGCTGACCGCAAGGGCAGAACCGATACACATGATGGAACGATAACTTGTTTGTTCTACTGTATAAAGATACTGTAAATCTGTACCACAGTGGGAGTCTTTGCTTAGCCTTTGACTGAGCGAGACTCTTCCTTGCTGCAAGTAAAACTTATTAAAGGAACATCTACCGGAGCTGATTGTGTCAGAGTCTTATTGAGAGTCGAGATTTCGACACTACTATAAGATGACTTAATGGAGGACATCAGCCGGTGCTGACAGAACTGTTCACTTCATTAATTTATTGTCGTCAAGACATGTGGGAATAAAACCACAAATAGAATTTACTCTGTTGCATTGGACTTGCATGTCACTTAAAGTTGGTCCACCTGGGGGCGCTCAGAGCACAGATATAAAGCCTCGTATCGTCTTTAACACATAGTAATCCATCTGAACAAGACTCATTTTTAAAAAGGAAAAAATATATTTAGATAGCATCTTTCGACCTCAGTATGCCCCAAAGTGGGTTACAGCCAATGAAGTACTTTTGAAGTGTAGTCACTGTTGTAATGTAGGAAACTCGGCAGTCAATTTGCACACAGCAAGCTCCCAAAAACAGGAATGAGATAATGATAATCTATTTTTGTGATGTTGATTGAGGGATAAATATTGGCACTGGGGAGAATTCCCCATATCTTCTTCCAATAGTGCTATGGAATCTTTTACATCCACTTGACAGGGCAGATGGGGCCTTGGTTTACCATCTCATCTGCAAAACTGTGAATGGGGGGAAATTAGGGGAACATTGGGTCACAGTTTTTTTTTGAGGAGAGGGGCGATGACGCCAGATGTAAAGGAGAGAGGAACAGTACCTGAGGAGGGAGAACCATTAACAATATCAGCTAACAGGGGGGCCAGGAAAGGTGGTCCAGGAAGTTAAAGAAAAGTGGTCAGCAGTTTGGTAACAATAGGATCGAGGGATTCCCCTCTGTCCTAGCCCTGAACTCGCATCTTTGTCTAGTATCTCTCCTGTCTCGCCTTATGGCCTCTTTGAGCTCATTTTGCCCAAGACACCCACCTCCTTCTCCCTTGACCCTATTTCCACTAAACTGCTGAACACCCAACTTCTCTTCCAAACCCCCATCTTAGCTGATACTGTTAACGATTCTCTCTACTCAGCTCCTGTCCCCCTCACCTTCAGATCTGCTGTTATCACCCCTCTCCTCAAAAAAACAACTCTCGACTCCTCTGTCCTTGCAAACTACCGCCTCATCTCCAACTCCCCTTTCTTCTTCAAAGGCCTTGAACGTGCTGTCGCCTCCCCAATCCATGCCTATCTCTCCCACAACTCAGTGTTTGAATCCCTCCAATCAGGTTTGCGCCCCTGCCACAGTACCGAAATGGCTCTTATCAAAGTCACAAATGACATCCTATGTGACTATGACCATGGTAAACAATCCCTCCTTGTCCTTCTCGAACTGTCTGCAGCCTTTGACATGGCTGACCACACCACCCTCCTCCAATGCTCTCCTCCATCGTCCAACCGGGTGGGACTGCACTTGCCTGGTTCCATTCTTGTCTATCTAATCATAGCCATCAAATCTCCTGCAATGGCTTCTCTCCCCGCTCACACATCGTTATTTCAGGTGTCCCCCAAGGATCTATCCTTGGCCGCCTCCTATTTCTCATTTACAAGCTGTCCCTCAGCAGCATCATCCAAAAACAGTGTCAGCTTCCACATGTACGCAGATGACACCCAGCTCTACCTCACCACCACTTCTCTTGACCCCTCCCATGCTCTCTAAATTGTCAGACTGCTTGTTCGACATCCATTACTGGATGAGCAGAAATTTCCTCCAACAAAATATTAGTAAGACCAAAGTCATTGACTTCTGTCCCCACCACAAATTACGTTCCCTAGCCACTGACTGTAGCCCTCTCCCTGGCAACTGGCTGAGGCTGAACCAGTTTGTTTGCAACCTTGGTGTCATATTTGACCCCGAGATGAATTTCTGACCATACATCCTGCCTAATTCCTGTCTGTGCATGTCTGTCTGCATGTGCGTATCTGTGCTTATGTGGCTGTGCGTATCTGTCTGTGTCTGTGTCTGTAATATTGCCTGACTCTGCCCCTGCCTCAGCTGTCTGCTGCTGAAACCCTCATCCAAGCCTTTGTTACCTCGAGATTTGACTATTCTAATGCACTCCTGGCCGGCCTCCCAACTTGCACCCTCCATAAACTTAAGCTCACCAAAAATTCTGCTGCCCGTATCCTAACTCGCACCAAGTCCTGTTCACCTATCACCCCTGTGCTTGCTGACCTACATTGGCTCCTGGTTTAACAACACCTTGATTTTAAAATTCTCATCCTTCTTTTCAAGTCTGTCCATGGCTTTGCTCCTCCCTAACTCAGTAATTTCCTCCAGTCCTACAACCCTCCGAGATATCTGCGTTCCTTCAATTCCGGCCTCTTATGATCCCCAATTTTAATCGCCCCATCACTAATGGCCGTGCCTTCAGCTGCCAAGCCCTGAAGCTCTGGAATTCCCTCACTAAACCTTTCTGCCTCTCTACCTCTCGTTCCTCCTTTAAGACACTCCTTAAAACCTACCTCTTGTCACCTACCCTAATGTGTGGCTCAGTGTCAAATTTTGTTTGATAATGCTTCTGTGTAGTGCCTTGGGACATTTTACTACGTTAAAGGTGCTATATAAATACAGGTTGTTGTTGTCATCTGTACATATGTATGTATCTGTTTGTATTCCTGTACTTTTGTGTTTCCATTTATCTGTCTGTTTGTGCATATCTGTGGCAGTATGTCTATGTGTATCTTTGTGTACATCTATGTGCATTTGAGTCTGTGAATGTACACCTTTCTCTGTATATCTGCATATATATCAGTTTGTATCTGACAGCATGGATGTGGGTCCGTCTATGTGTATCTGTGTGCATATCTATGCTTGTGCATCTGCGTGTTCCTGTTAGGTATGGAAGAACTCCACAAGACTGAGTACTATGCGCTAAAACTGATGTGACCTTAGTCTCTTTAATACAACTGCAGAGTGCCTAAACAGCATGGCAGACAACCTTTTATACTCCCTTGCACGAGGTGTGCAGGTGGCCCTTGGGCCTCTAACAGTTGCGCCCTCTGGCGGCAAGTCTTACACAGTTAAAATGTTTACATACATAACTTCACTCTGCCCCCGCCCCCCGCCCCAAGTTTTTGATACAAATTATTTACAAGTTGAGACGATCCAGGGCCCTGGTTGATCATCTGAGTTCAAACTCTGGCATGTGTGAGTTGCTTGGACCATTGCTGCACTGCGGCGCGGCTGGTCTGATAGGACTGTTGGGAATGGTGGGTTCATCGTCTTGATTGACAGTGAGGTCGATTGCTGGTTGGGTGTGTGTTGGTGGGTTGATGATGGTGATGTCCTCTTCAGGTTATTCCTGGTTGTCGGTGAACCACAGTTTGGTCTGATCCAAATGCTTTCTGCACGTTTGTCCATTCAGTAGTTTGGCTATAACCACTCTATTCCCCTCCTTAGCCAAGATAGTGCCAGTGATCCATTTAGGACCATGACCACAATTGAGGACAAACACAGGGTTGTTAACATCAATGTCACGCGATACAGCCGTGCGATCGTGGTACATGTTTTGCCGGTGACACCGGGTTTCCACATGATCATTTAGATCCGGGTGGATTAGGGAGAGCCTGGTTTTGAGAGCTCTCTTCATTAACAATTCTGCAGGGGGAACCCCAGTGAGTGAGTGGGGTCGCATCCGGTAGCTGAGCAGAACCCGAGATAAGCCGGTCTGCAAGGAGCCTTCCTTCATGCGTTTCAAGCTCTGCTTGATAGTTTGGACTGCCCGTTCCGTTTGACTGTTGGATACGGGCTTAAACGGGGCAGACCTGACATGCTTGGTGCCTTGCGGGTCATAAACTTGTTGAATACCGAGCTGGTGAAACACGGTCCATTTTCACTGAAAAGGACAGCGGGCAAGTCATGGGCGGAGAACATAGCCCGGATGCTTTCAGTGCTGGCACTGGATGTGCTGGATGACATGATTACGCATTCAATCCATTTAGAGTAAGCGTCGACTACAACTAAAAACATCTTTCCAAGAAAGGGACCAGCAAAATCTACGTGGATCCTGGACCATGGTTTGAAGGGCCATGACCACAGACTCAATGGAACGTCCCTTGGTGCATTGCTCAATTGTGAGCACGTGTTGCACTGGTGTACACATGACTCTAAGTCCGAGTCAATGCCGGGCCACCAAACATGCTATCTGGCTATAGCCTTCATCATGATTATGCCTGGGTGGGTCTTGTGTAGGTCGCGTATAAACGTTTCCCTGTCTTTTTTTTGCAAAACCACATGATTATCCCATAAGAGACAATCCGACTGGATGGACATTTCAACTTTGCGTCGGTGAAACGGCTTAATTTCATCTTGCATTTCCCCGGGAATAGCCGACCAGCTCCCATTGAGGACGCAACTTTTTACAAGTGATAGCACAGGATCCTGGCTGCTCCTGGTCCTGATCTGGCAAGCAGTGACGGGTGACCCCTCGCTCTCAAAAGCATCCATGAGCAGAAGCAAGTCTGTGGGCTGCGCCATTTCCATCCTGTAGTGGGCAATGGTAGCCGACTGAGGGCATCAGCACAGTTCTCCGTGCCTGGTCTGTGGCGGATAACATAGTCATAGGTGGACAACGTTAGTGCCCATCTTTGGATGCGGGACGAAACATTGGTGTTTATACCTTTGCTTTCTGAGAACAGCAAAATGAGCGGTTTATGGTCGCTTTCAAGCTCAAACCGAAGTCCAAATAGGTATTGATGCATTGTCTCAACCTCATATACACATGCTAACGCCTCTTTCTCGACCATACTGTAGGCTCTTTCAGCCTTAGACAGACTTCTAGATACGTATGGAACCGATTGAAGTTTGCCTGATACATTGGTTTGCTGTAACACACAGCTGACCCCGTACGAAGATACATCACGAGCTAGCACTAATCGTTTACACAGGTCATACAGTACAACTAACTTATTAGAACAAAGTAGGTTTCTGGCCTTCTCAAAGCTGTCTCTTGATATTTACCCCAAACCCAGTCATCACCCTAACATAGCAACATGTGCAGCGGTTCCAGCAAAGTGCTTAACCTGGGTAGAAAGTTACCAAAATAGTTGAGGAGTCCCAGGAATGAATGCAGCTCCATCACATTCTGTGGTCTGGGTGCATTCTTGATGGCCTCTGTCTTTGAGTCCGTGGGTCTGATGCCATCTGTCGCAATCTTTCTCCCCCAAAATGTGGCCTTTGGCGCCAGGAAAACAACTTGGAGCGTTTCAGCCTGAGTCTCACTATGTCTAGTCGACTTAAAACCTCTTCCAGGTTGTGCAGGTGTTCTGTGGTGTCACGACCGATGATCAGGATGTTGTCTTGAAACACAACAGTGCGCGGAACCGATTTCAGCAGACTCTCCATGGTCCTCTGGAAAATGGCAGCAGCCGAGCGAAACCCAAAAGGGCACCTGTGGTATATAAACAGTCCGTGTGCGTGTTGATGCACGTCAATCTTTTCGAAGATTCAGCCAGCTCCTGTGTCATGTAGGCGGAGGTTAGGTCCAACTTGGTGAACGACTTACCCCCTGCTAACGTTGTGAACAGGTTATCCGCCTTGGGTAGTGGGTACTGGTCTTGTAACGGAACTCAGTTGATCGTTACCTTGTAGTCTCCGCAGATTCTGACCATGCCATCGCTTTTCAACACTGGCCCACTCGTTAAACTCGACTGGTGATATGATTCCCTATCGGTGAAGTGTGTCCAGTTCGATCTCGACTTTCTCCCTCATCATATAGGGAACTGCTCGAGCCTTGTGATGAATGGGCCTTGCATCAGGGACTAGATGGATCTGCACCTTGGAGCCTGTGAAGTTGCCGATTCCAAATAGCGATGGAAACTTGCTCAGCACTTGGGCACACGAGGCATCATCCACTGAAGATAGTGCTTTGATGTCGTCCCAGTTCGATCAAATCTTTCCCAGCGAGCTTCTGCTGAATAGCATTGGGCCATCGCCTGGTACAATCCACTGTGATAAATCATGCACAGCTCCATCGTACGGTACCTTAACTTCCACACTGCCAATGACTGGTATGAGCTCTTTGGTGTAGGTGCGCAGTTTTGTCTGAATCGGGCTCAGTTTGGGCCTTTGTGCCTTCTTGCACCACAGTTTCTCAAAAGCCTTCTGGCTCATAATTGACCGACTCACCCCCGTGTCCAACTTCACTGATACCAGAATACCGTTCAATTTGACTTTCAGCATGATAGGAGGGCCCTTGGTGATGAAGGTGTGTACCCCATACACTTCTTCCTCGGGTTGAGTTGCCGCTCTTGTTTGTTCTGTGTAATCCGCGCCGGATCGATCATCCTCTGCCGACCCTGCCACGTGGTGAGTCGCAGCACTCTTGCACATTCGCTGGAGGTGCCCCATTGTTTCATAGCCTTTGCACACGTAGTGCTTGAATTGACATTGATGGGCTCGATAATTAGCCCCGCAGCACCAACATGGTACTAATGGATTTACATTCACACCCGATGGCGGACTCTGAGTCATCCTAGGTCTTACAGCTGCAGACGTGTAGGCCCTGCCATATGCAGTACTGCTCGCTAGCAACGTTATTTTATGCACAGTACTTGCCGGTGAGCTTCGATGCTGGGAAGATATCTGTCTGGTATTATCGCTCGTGGATATGAATGCCTGGGCTATCATGATGGCCTTGCTCAGGTCTAGGGATTCGGCGGACAGCAACTTGCGAAGAATTACCTCATGGCCAATGCCAAGCACAAAAGGTCCGGCAGCATTTCCCACAAAAATCCAGCAAATTCGCAAGTTCCCGCAAGGCATCTCAGGTCGGCGACATAACTCGCCAAGTCCTGGCCCTCGGAGCGGTGGTGCGTGTAGAGCGATACCTGGCTATTAAGACGCTCTCCTTCGGCTTGAGGTGGTTCCGAACCAGCGTACACAACTCTCTATATGTCTTCTCCAATGGTTTCTCTGGTGCTAGCAGATTCTTGATGAGGCTGTATATTGTGGACCTACACACGGTGAGACGAATTGCCCTGTGCTTGATCGCTTTATCGTCCCCATCCAGCTCGTTGGCCATGAAGTACTGGTCGAGACACTCAATGAAGGCTTCCCAATCATCATCCTGTACAAATCTCTCTAAAATACCAACGGCAGCCATGACCGTGTGAAAGTTTGTAATCTGTTACTCATCGCCAGTTGTTAGGTATGGAAGAACTCCACAAGACTGAGCATTGTGAGCTGAAACTGATTGGACTTTAGTCTCTTTAATACAACTCCAGAGTGCCTAAGCAGCATGGCAGACAACCTTTTATACTCCCTTACACGAGGTGCGCAGGTGATCCTTGGGCCTCCAACAGTTGCGCCCTCTGGTGGGAAGTCTCACAAAGTTACAATGTTTACATCATAACAGTTCCTGTCTGTGCATGTCTGTCTGCGTGTGCGTATCTGTGCTTACGTGGCTGTATGTATATGTCTGTGTCTGTCTGTGTGAATGCATATCTGTGCTTGTGTGTCTGTGTGTATCTGTCTGTGTCTGTATTTGTGTGTCTGTCTTGTATCTGTATCTGTGTGTGTGTGTGTGTGTGTGTTTGTGCTTATTTATCTGTTTGCCTGTGTTTGTGTTTCTGTGTGTGTGTGTGTGTCTGTGTGCTGTGTAACTGTACTCTTTTGTCTTTTCTGCAGCTGTGTATGCCTGTCTCTGTTGGTGTGTGTATGTCTGTGTTGGTGTGTGTATGCCTGTATCTGTGTTGGCGTGTGTATGTTTGTGTTGGTGTGTGTAAGTCTGTGTCTGTGTTGGTGTGTGTATGTCTGTGTCTGTGTTGGTGTGTGTATGTCTGTGTTGATGTGTGTATGCCTGTGCCTGTGTTGGTGGGTGTATGCCTGTGTTTGTGTTGGTGTGTGTATGTCTGTGTCTGTGTTGGTGTGTGTATGTCTGTGTTGGTGTGTGTATGCCTGTATCTGTGTTGGCGTGTGTATGTTTGTGTTGGTGTGTGTATGTCTGTGTCTGTGTTGGTGTGTGTATGTCTGTGTTGGTGTGTGTATGTCTGTGTCTGTGTTGATGTGTGTATGTCTGTGTTGGTGTGTGTATGTCTGTGTCTGTGTTGGTGTGTGTATGTCTGTGTTGATGTGTGTATGCCTGTGTCTGTGTTGGTGTGTGAGTGCCTGTGTCTGTATTAATGTGTGAGTGCCTGTGTCTGTGTTGGTGTGTGTATGCCTGTGTTACATAGAAATATAGAAAATAGGTGCAGGAGCAGGCCATTTGGCCCTTTGAGCCTGCACCATCATTCAATATGATCATGGCTGATCATGCAACTTCAGTACCCCACTCCTGCTTTCTCTCCATAACCCCTGATCTCTTTAGCCATAAGGGCCACATCTAACTCCCTTTTGAATATATCCAACGAACTGGACTCGACAACTTTCTGTGGTAGAGAATTCCATAGGTTCACAATTCTCTGGGTGAAAAAATGTCTCCTCATTTCGGTCCTATATGACTTACTCCTTATCCTTAGACTGTGACTTCTGGTTCTGGACTTCCCCAACATCGGGAATATTCTTCCTGCATCTGACCTGTCCAATCCCGTCTCAATTTTATATGCTTCTATGAGATCCCCTCTCATTCTTCTAAATTCCAGTGAATATAAGCCTAGTTGATCCAGTCTTTCTTCATATGTCAGTCCTGCCATCCCGGGAATCAGTCTGGTGAACCTTCGCTGCACTCCCTCAATAGCAAGAATGTCCTTCCTCAGATTAGGAGACCAAAACTGTACACAATATTCCAGGTGAGGCCTCACCAAGGCCCTCTACAATTGCAGTAAGACCTCCCTGTTCCTATACTCAAATCCTCTCGCTATGAAGGCCAACATGCCATTTGCCTTCCTCACCGCCTGCTGTACCTGCATGCCAACTTTCAATGACTGATGTACCATGACAGCCAGGTCTCGTTGCACCTCCCCTTTTCCTAATCTGTCACCATTCAGATAATAATCTGCCTTCCTGTTTTTGCCACCAAAATGGATAACCTCACACTTATCCACATTATACTGCATCTGCCATGCATTTGCCCATTCACCTTACCTGTCCAAGTCACCCTGCAGCCTCTTAGCATCCTCCTCACAGCTCACACTGCCACCCAGCTTAGTGTCATCTGCAAACTTGGAGATATTACATTCAATTCCTTCATCTAAATCATTAATATATATTGTAAATAGCTGGGATCCCAGCACTGAACCTTGCGGTACCCCACTAGTCACTGCCTGCCATTCTGAAAAGGACTCGTTTATTCCCACTCTTTGCTTCCTGTCTGCCAACCAGTTCTCTATCCACGTCAATACATTACCCCCAATCCCATGTGCCTTAATTTTTCACAGTAATCTCTTGTGTGGGACCTTGTCAAAAGCCTTTTGAATGTCCAAATACACTATATCCACTGGTTCTCTCTTATCCACTCTACTAGTTACATCCTCAAAAAATTCTAGAAGAGTTGTCAAGCATGATTTCATTTTCATAAATCCATGCTGACTTGGACCGATCCTGTCACTGCTTTCCAAATGTGATGCTATTACATCTTTAATAATTGATTCCAACATTTTCCCCACTACCGATGTCAGGCTAACCGGTCTATAAGTCCCTGTTTTCTCTCTTCCTCCTTTTTTAAAAAGTGGGGTTACATTAGCTACCCTCCAATCCATAGAAACTGATCAAGTCCATGGAATGTTGGACAATGATCACCAATGCATCTACTATTTCCAGGGCCTCTTCCTTAAGTACTCTAGGATGCAGACCATCAGACCCTGGGGATTTATCGGCCTTCAATCCCATCAATTTCCCTAACACCATTTCCTGACTAATAAGGATTTCCCTCAGTTCCTCCTTCTCGCTAGACCCTCGGTCCCCCAGTATTTTCGGGAGGTTATTTGTGTCTTCCTTCGTGAAGACAGAACCAAAGTATTTGTTCAATTGGTCTGCCAGTTCCTTGTTCTCCATTATGAATTCATCTGATTCTGACTGCATGGGACCTACATTAGTCTTCAATAATCTTTTTCTCTTCACATATCTATAGAAGCTTTTGCAGTCAGTTTTTATGTTCCCTGCAAGCTTACTCTCATACTCTATTTTCCCCCTCCTAATTAAACCCTTAGTCCTCCTCTGCTGAATTCTAAATTTCTCCCAGTCCTCAGGTTTGCTGCTTTTTCTGGCCAATTTTTATGCCTCTTCCTTGGATTTTACACTATCCCTAATTTCCCTTGTTAGCCACGGTTGAGCCACCTTCCCGTTTTATTTTTACGCCAGACAAGGATGTACAATTGTTGTAGTTCATCCATGTGATCTTTAAATGTCGACCATTGCCTATCTACTTTCAACCCTTTAAGTATCATTCACCAGTCTATCCTAGCCAATTAACATCTCATACCATTGAAGTTACCTTTCTTTAAGTTCAGGACCCTAGTCTATGAATTAACTGTGTCACTTTCCACCTTAATGAAGAATTCTACCATATTATGGTCACTCTTCCCCAAAGGGCCTCGCATGACAAGATTGCTAATTAATCCTTTCTCATTACACAAGACCCAGTCTATGATGGCCTGCTCTCGAGTTGGTTCCTTGACATATTGGTCTTGAAAACCATCCCTTATACTCTCTAGGAAATCCTCCTCCACAGTATTGCTACCAGTTTGGTTAGCCCAATCTATATGTAGATTAAAATCACCCATGATAACTGCTGTACCTTTATTGCATACATCCCTAATTTCGTGTTTGATGCCATCCCCAACCTCTCTACTGTGGTCTGTACACAACTCCCACTAACATTTTCTCCCCTTTGGTGTTTTGCAACTCTGCCCATACCGATTCCACATCATCCAAGCTAATGTCCTTCTTTACTATTGCGTTAATCTCCTCTTTAACCAATGACACTATCCCACCTCCTTTTCCTTTCTGTCTATCCTTCCTGAACTAATATGGCAGGGGGATGGGAACCTATGCAGGGAGACAGAAGGAAATAAAATGGGGGCAGAAACAAAAGATAGAAAGGAGAATAGTAAAAGTGGAGGGCAGAGAAACCCAAGGCAAAAATCAAAAAGGGCCACACTACAGCAAAATTCTAAAGGGACAAAGTGTGTCAAAAAGATAAGCTTGAAGGCTCTGTGCCTCAATGCGAGGAGTATTCGTAATAAGGTGGATGAATTAACTGCGCAGGCAGCTATTAATGATTATGATATAATTGGGATTACAGAGACATGGATCCAGGGTGACCAAGGTTGGGAACTCAACATCCAGGGGTATTCAATATTCAGGAAGGATAGACACTTCCCACACACATAGTAGCCAGGAAGTGTCCCTGATTTCCCACATAGCACAGGAGGAGCATGGCACGGCTCTGGGCTCTCCTGCCATGACTTAACCTTCAAGTGAACTTAACTTGGCAACAATGCCAAAGGTTTCCTACTGATAAGAAAAGAAAAAGAAAAAGAAAAAATACTCACCAATCAACCAGCAAATCACTTACCCGCTTGGCTGTGACGTCAAACTTCGATTTCTTTTTACTTCTATTTTGCTTTTTGACCCTGCACCAGCTAGCTTCTCCCGACTGCTGGGCCCCTTTTATGGGCCTCGCTGCTCCTGACCTGCTCTGCTCCGACCTCCACTGCTTCTCCTGACTGCTGGGCCCCTTTTATGGGCCTCGCTGCTCCTGACCTGCTCTGCTCCGACCTCCACTGCTTCTCCTGACTGCTGGGCCCCTTTTATGGGCCTCGCTGCTCCTGACGTGCTCTGCTCCGACCTCCACTGCTTCTCCCGACTGCTGGGCCCCTTTTATGGGCCCCGCTGCTCCCGACCTGCTCTGCTCCAACCTTCACTGCTTCTCCCGCTGGCTGCTCCCGACTGCTGCTGGCCTTTTGTAGGCCTCGAGCTTCCCGCTCCCTCTGTCTGCTTCGACTGCTGTGTGAATGCCTGTGTCTCTGTTGGTATGTGTATGCTTGTGTTTTTCCCCAGTTGATGGATTGGTAGTGTTATGTCTGTAATGTACTTATGAATGACTCCACGAGGTAATGTGTTGTACTCAAACTGTAGTGACCTTGGTCCTTTATTCCAAACTCCAGAGTGAGGCAGCTGCATGGTGGGTGCCCTTTTATACAGCCCCTGCTACCAGGCAGGAAACCCCGGTCTCCACCAGTTGCACCCTCTAGCGGTGCCAACATAGTATATACAGTGTAAACCTTATTGAGAGTACATCAGGTAAACAAGTCTCCATCTTGTGCAACTATACAGTGACTACACAGAGAGTATCTCTATAGTCTGCATATATAACAGGTAGTTTGGTGTTCCATATTTGAAGGAAAAAGATACCAAATAAAAGAGAAAAGAAAGACTTGCATTTATATAGCATTTTCATAACCTCAAGACGTCCCAAAGCGATTTACGAGCAATGAGGTACTTTTGAAGTATACAGTGTTGTCATTTTACATTTGTTTGGAGGACGCAATGTTCAGCACATTAGCCGTGTGTGGGAAATGGAGCATTTTAACTAGGTGTTTAGGCTGAGTCCAAAGGTATGCAAAGGAATATAGGAACAGGAGTAGGCCATTTAGCCCCTGAACCCTGCCCGCCATTCAATGGGATCATGGCTGATCTGTACCTCACCTCCAGTTACCCGACTTTGTTCCACATCCCGTGATACCCTTAACAAATAAAAATCAACAATCACGGTCTTGAAGATTTCACTTGACCCAGCATCCACTGCCTTTTGTGGAGCGAGTTCCAGATTTCCACTACACTTTTGTGTAAAGAAATGCTTTCTGATTTCACACCTGCGTGGCCTAGCTCTAATTTTAAATTATGCCCCATGTCTAATTTTAAATTATGCCCTATTGTTCTTGATTGCCCCCACCAGAGGAGAGAGATTCTCTTCATCTAGCCTATCCAATCCCTAAAGTAAATGTTGGTCCCTTAGAAGATGAGAAGGGGGATTTAATAATGGGAAATGTGGAAATGGCTGAGACCTTAAACAATTATTTTGCTTCTGTCTTCACAGTGGAAGACACAAAAACCATGCCAAAAATTGCTGGTCACAGGAATGTGGGAAGGGAGGACCTTGAGACAATCACGATCACTAGGGGGGTAATGCTGGACAGGCTAATGGGACTCAAGGTAGACAAGTCCTCTGGTCCTGATAAAATGCATCCCAGGGTATTAAAAGAGATGGTGGAAGTTATAGCAGATGCATTCGTTATAATCTACCAAAATTCTCTGGACTCTGGGGAGGTACCAGCGGATTGGAAAGCAGCTAATGTAACGCCTCTGTTTAAAAAAGGGGGCAGATAAAAGGCAGGTACTTATAGGCCGGTTAGTTTAACATCTGTAGTGGGGAAAATGCTTGAAACTATTATTAAGGAAGAAATAGCGGGACATCTAGATAGGAATAGTGCAATCAAGCAGACGCAACATGGATTCATGAAGGGGAAATCATGTTTAACTAATTAGAATTCTTTGAGGATATAACGAACATGGTGGATAGAGGTGTACCAATGGATGTGGTGTATTTAGATTTCCAAAAGGCATTCGATAAGGTGCCACACAAAAGGTTACTGCAGAAGATAGAGGTATGCGGAGTCAGAGGAAATGTATTAGCATGGATAGCGAATTGGCTGGCAAACAGAAAGCAGAGAGTCGGGATAAATGGGTCCTTTTCGGGTTGGAAATCGGTGGTTAGTGGTGTGCAACAGGGATCGGTGCTGGGACCACAACTGTTTACAATATACATAGATGGCCTGGAAGAGGGGACAGAGTGTAGTGAAACAAAATTTGCAGATAACACAAAGATTAGTGGGAAAGCGGGTTGTGTAGAGGATACAGAGAGGCTGCAAAGAGATTTGGATAGGTTAAGCGAATGGGCGAAGGTTTGGCAGATGGAATACAATGTCGGAAAGTGTGAGGTCATCCACCTTGGGAGAAAAACAGTAAAAGGGAATATTATTTGAATGGGGAGAAATTACAACATGCTGAGGTGCAGAGGGACCTGGTGGTCCTTGTGCATGAATCCCAAAAAGTTAGTTTGCAGGTGCAGTAGGTAATCAGGAAGGTGAATAGAATGTTAGCCTTCATTGCGAGAGGGATGGAGTACAAAAGCAGGGAGGTCCTGCTGCAACTGTATAGGGTATTGGTAAGGCCGCACCTGGAGTACTGCGTGCAGTTTTGATCACCTTACTTAAGGAAGGATATACTGGCTTTGGAGGGGGTACAGAGACGATTCACTAGGCTGATTCCGGAGATGAGGGGGTTACCTTATGATGATAGATTGAGTAGACTGGGTCTTTACTCGTTGGAGTTCAGAAGGATGAGGGGTGATCTTATAGAAACATTTAAAACTCATGAAAGGGATAGATAAGATAGAGGCAGAGAGGTTGTTTCCACTGGTAGGGGAGACTAGAACTAGGGGGCACAGCCTCAAAATACGGGGGAGCCAATTTAAAACCGAGTTGAGAAGGAATTTCTTCTCCCAGAGGGTTGTGAATCTGTGGAATTCTCTGCCCAAGGAAGCAGTTGAGGCTAGCTCATTGAATGTATTCAAGTCACAGATTGATAGATTTTTAACCAATAAGGGAATTAAGGGTTACGGGGAGAGGGCGGGTAAGTGGAGCTGAGTCCACGGCCAGATCAGCCATGATCTTATTGAATGGCGGAGCAGGCTCGAGGGGCTAGATGACCTACTCCTGTTCCTAATTCTTATGTTCTCATGTTCTTATTTATTATTTTAAACACAAAATGATCCTGCAGTGGCTCCTTCCTCACTTTACTTTCATAAAAAATTATTAATAAAATTAGATAACCAGAACAAAAATAGAGGTCGACTGTTTGCGTTAACTGTTACAAAGCCCCTAACTTTGGGATTTATGACATTATCGAGAACTAGACAGGTTTAGTCCAAACATTTACCATTAACTTTATTTTTTATGTATATTTATCCTCAGGATGTGGACAGCACTTGGAAGGCCCAATTTATTGCCCATCCCTGCGAAGGTGTTGGCCAACCTTCTTCTTGAGTTCATAGAAGCATAGAAAAGCACAGCACAGAAGGAGGCCAGTTGTCTCATCACATTCGGCTCTTTCCAGTTAGTCTCACTCTCCTGCTCTTTCCCCACATCCTTGCAATTTTTTCCTTCAAGTATTTATCCAATTCCCTTTTGAAAGCTACTATTGAATCTGTATCCATCACCCTATCAGGCAATGGATTCCAAATCCCAAACACTTGTTGCGTAAAACCTTTTTTCCTCATGTCGAGTCTGGTTCTTTTGCCATTTATATTAAATCTGTGCCCTCTGGTTATCAACCTTGGCAACAGTTTCTCTTTATTTACTCTATCTAAATCCTTCATGACTTTAAACACCTCTATCAAATCTCCTGTAGCATTCTCTGCTCCAAGGAGACCAACCCCAGCTTCTCCACTCTATCCATGTAACTGAAGTCTGTCATCCCGGAACCATTCTTGTAAGTCTTTTCTGCAACCTCTCTAAGGTCTTCACATCCTTCCTAAAGTACGGTGCCCAGAATTGGACACAATACTCCAGCTGGGGCCGAACTAGTGTTATATATAGGTTGAGCATAACTTCCTGGCTATTGAATTCTATGCCTCTATTTATAAAGCCCAGGATCCCATATGGTTTACAAACTGCTTTGTTGACTTGTCCTGCCACCTTCAAAGATTTCTGCACAAGCACCTCCAGGTCTCTCTATTCGTGCAACCCCTTTAAAATTGTACCATTGTCTCAGTCTTCATGGTAGAAGACACTAAATACATCCCAATAGTGGATAATCAAGGGGCTATAGGGAGGGAGGAACTTTGGACAATCACTATCACTAAATAAGTAGTAATAATTGGACTAAAGGCAGACAAGTCCCCTGGACCTGATGGCTTACATCCTTGGGTCTTAAAAGAAGTGGCTGCAGAGATAATGGATGCATTGTTTGTAATCTACCAAAATTCCCGAGATACTGGGGAGGTCCCAGTGGATTGGAAAAGCGCAAATGTAACGCCCCTATTTAAAAAAGGAGGCAGACAGAAAGCAGGAAACTATAGATCAGTTAGCCTAACATCTGTCATTGGAAAAATGCTGGAGTCTATTATTAAGGAAGCAATAGCAGAACATTTGGAAAAGCATAATTCAATCAAGCAGAGTCAGCATGGTTTTATGAAAGGGAAATCATGTTTGACAAATTTGCTGGAGTTCTTTGAGGATGTAACGAGCAGGGTGGATAAGGGGAAACCAGTGGATGTGGTGTATTTGGATTTCCAGAAGGCATTCGATAAGGTGCCACATAAATAGTTAGTGCATAAGATAAAAGTTCATGGGGTTGGGGGTAATATATTAGCATGGATAGAGGATTGGCTAACTAACAGAAAACAGAGAGTCGGGATAAATGGGTCATTTTCTGCTTGCAAACAGTAACGAGTGGGGTGCCACAGGGATCAGTGCTGGGGCCTCAACTATTTACAATCTATATTAATGACTTAGATGAAGGGACCGAGTGTAATGTAGCCAAGTTTACTGATGGTACAAAGATGGGCAGAAAAGCAAATTGTGAAGAGGACACAAAAAATCTGCAAAGGGATATAGACAGGCTAAGTGAGTGGGCAAACATTTGGCAGATGGAGTATAGACCGGTTAGCCTGACATCAGTAGTGGAGAAAATGTTGGAATCAATTGTTAAAGACGTACAGCGCATTTGGAAAGCTGTGACAGGATCGGTCCAAGTCAGCATGGATTTATGAAAGGGAAATCATGCTTGACAAATCTTCTAGAATTTTTTGAGGATGTAACTAGCAGAGTGGACAAGGGAGGACCAGTGGATGTGGTGTATTTGGACTTTCAAAAGATTTTTGACAAGGTCCCACACACGAGGTTACTGTGCAAAATTAAAGCACATGGTATTGGGGGTAATGTATTGACGTGGATAGAGAACTGGTTGGCAGACAGGAAGCAAAGAGTAGGAATAAAAGAGTCCTTTTCAGAATGGCAGGCAGTGACTAGTGGGGTACTGCAAGGTTCAGTGCTGGGACCCCAGCTATTTACAATATACATTAATGATTTAGACAAAGAAATTGAATGTAATATCTCCAAGTTTGCAGATGACACTAAGCTGGGTGGCAGTGTGAGCTGTGAGGAGGATGCTAAGAGGCTACAGGGTGACTTGGACATGTTAGGTGAGTGGGCAAATGCATGGCAGATGCAGTATAATGTAGATAAATGTGAGGTTATCCACTTTGATGGCAAAAACAGGAAGGCAGAATATTAGCTGAATGGTGACAGATTAGGAAAAGGGGAGGGGCAGCGAGACCTGGCTGCCATGGTACATCAGTCATTGAAGGTTGGCATGCAGGTACAGCAGGCGGTGAAGAAGGCAAATGGCATGTTGGCCTTCATAGCGAGAGGAATTGAGTATAGGAGCAGGGAGGTCTTACTGCAGTTGTACAGGGCCTTGGTGAGGCCACACCTTGAATATTGTGTACACTTTGGGTCTCCTAATCTGAGGAAGGACATTCTTGCTATTGAGGGAGTGCAGCGAGGGTTCACCAGACTGATTCCCGGGATGACAGGACTGATATATGAAGAAAGACTGGATCGACTAGGCTTATATTCACTATAATTTAGAAGAATGAGAGGGGATCTCATAGAAACATAAAATTCTGATGGGATTGGACAGGTTAGATGCAGGAAGAATGTTCCCGATGTTGAGTAAGTCCAGAACCAGGGGTCACAGTTTAAGGATAAGGAGTAAGCCACTTAGGACTGAGATGAGGAAAAACTTCTTCACTCAGCGAATTGTGAACCTGCAGAATTCTCTACTACAGAAAGTTGTTGAGGCCAGTTCGTTAGATATATTCAAAAGGGAGTTAGATGTGGCCCTTATGGCTAAAGGGATCAAGGAGTATGGAGAGAAAGCAGGAATGGGGTACTGAAGTTGCATGACCAGCCATGATCATATTGAATGGTGGTGCAGGCTCGAAGGGCCGAATCGCCTACTGCTGCACCTATTTTCTATGTTTCTATGTTTCTATAATGTGGGAAAATGTGAGGTTATCTACTTTGGCAGGAAACATCGAAAAGCAAATTATAATTTAAATGGAGAAAAATTGCAAAGCGCTGCAGTACAGAGGAACCTGGGTGTCCTTGTGCATGAAACACAAAAAGTTAGTATGCAGGTACAGCAAATGATCAGGAAGGCAAATTGGAATGTTGGCCTTTATTGCAAGGGGGATGGAGTATAAAAGCAGAGAAGTCCTGCTACAACTGTACAGGGTTTGGTGAGGCCACACCTAGAGTACTGCATACAGTTTTGGTCTCCGTATTTAAGAAAGGATATACTTGCATTAGAGGCTGTTCGGAGAAGGTTCACTAGGTTGATTCCGGAGATTAGGGGGTTTACTTATGAAGATAGGTTGAGCAGGTTGGGCCTATACTCATTGGAGTTCAGAAGAATGAGAGGTGATCTTATTGCAACATATAATGAGGGGGCATGACAAGGTGGATGCAGAGAGGATATTTCCACTCATAAAGGAAACTAAAACTAGGGGACATAGTCTCAGAATAAGGGGCCGCCCATTTAAAACTGATATGAGGAGAAATTTCTTCCCTCAGAGGGTTGTAAATCTGTGGAATTCTCGGCCCTAGAGAGCTGTGGAGGCTGGGTCATTGAATATATTTAAGGTGGAGATGGACAGATTTTCGAGCGATAAGGGAATAAAAAGTTATGGGGAGCGGGCAGGGAAGTGGAGCTGAGTCCATGATCAGATCAGCCATGCTCGAGGGGCCAAATGGCCTATTCCTGCTCCGATTTCTTATGTTCTCTCCACAATTTTCTTAACAACTGTGTGGTTTGCTGGGCTATCTGAGACAGTATTAAGAATCTGCAACATAGTGTGGGGTTGGAATCAGAATGGCTTGGTGTGGACAGTAGTTACCTAGCAAACAGCAGTTAACATGGATTCAGACCTGGCTCGCAGTGGACTGTAGAAAGCCCTATGATGTGACGTACCTAGACTTCCAAAAGGCATTTGGCAAAGTTGCACACAAGAAGCTATTTTAAACTCAAAGTTGTAAGAATTCAGAGTAGATTCATGTAAATGGGTTATGAACTGGGCGAAGGGTGAAAGACAGGAAGTACTCATTATAGGAATTGTGAGCGGGGGGCGGGGGTGGGGGATGAATCACTGAATGGGGTACCACAGGCCTCAGTATTTGCACCATTATTGTTTCTAATGTACAAATGTGATTTGGATTCAGAAACTCATTGCCAAGTGGTCAAATTTACAGACGAAACAGTGAATTATGAGGAGGCAGCTTACAAATTACAGAAAGATTTTGATATACTATATAAGAACAACGGCAAATGAAACTGCCCTCATGGCCTCGCACCTCCCGATCTCTATAGCCTCCTCAGCCCTACAAGCCTTCGAAATCTCTGCACTCTTCCAATTCTGGCCTCTTGCACATTTTGATCGCTCCATCAATGGCAGCCGTGCCTTCAGCTGCCAAGGCCCTATGCTCTGGAATTCCCTCCCTAAACCTCTCCGCCTTTCTACCTCTCTCCGCTCTTTTAAGATGCTCCTTAAAACCAATTTGTTGATCAAACTTTTTGATCAGCTGTCCTGATATCTCCTTCTGTGGCTCGGTGTCAAAAATGTTTTTATTGATATTGCCCTTGTTAAGCGCCTTGGGACGTTTTACTATGATAAATGCACTATATAAATGCAAGTTGTTGTCCTAGTAATGTATATACTTATTGTCTCCTGCTTTATACCCTCGCACTCTCTTAGTAATTTATACTCTTACTGTCTCCTGCTTTATTTCCTCTTGCTCTCTCCTGGTATTTTCCCCTCTAATTGACTCCGGTTATTATTCCTTGTGACTCTCTCCTAGCAATTTACGTGATTACTAACTCTTGCTATTACTCCCTCTCACTTAATCATGATATTTTAAAATCCCAGAACAATCCTTATCTGTTCCTAAGTAATTCAGTTTATTTCATGTTGCAACAAGTTCAGTTAAATGCCATGTTTTTTTTGGTTAAAGCTTGCCGTAGCTAATCTGAATTTAAATAGGTGCCTGTAACGTCTGTGTTTAATAGAGACCTATTATAAGGTAGAGGTTAAAAGTTGAAAGTGTCGCATTTTTTCCCTCCCTGCTTTTCTGCAAATCTCTCACAATTCTTTTTAAATTGTTCTACCTGGTTATGCATTTAAACCGGGAATGATTGCTGTCGGTTATGACACTGGACCAGTAACCCAGAGGTTGAGAGTTTAAATCCCATAACAGTTGTGAAATTGGATTCAATAAATCTGGTATATTATGGGTTAGCACCAGAAAATGAACATGAAAGCTGCTAGATTGCTGATAATAGTTCACTGATGTTCTTCAGGGAAGGGAAACGGCCACTCCTACCCCGTCTGGCCTACATGTGACTCCGGACAAATCATCCAGATACAGTCATTCAAATTCCACCATAGCAGCTGGGAAATTTAAGTTCAGTTTATTAAATAAATCTGAAATAAAAAGCTAGTATCAGTAATGGTGACCATGAAACTACCAGATTGTCGAAAAAAAAACATCTGGTTAACTAATGTCCTTTATGGTAGGAAATCTTCTGTCTGGCCTATATGTGACTCCAGACCCACAGGAATGTGGTTGACTCTTAACTGCCCTCTGAAATGGCCTCACAAGCCACTTAGTTGTATCCAAACTGTTACGAAAAAATATAAGAATAAAACCGGACGGACCACCCAGTATCGACCTCGGCACCAGATTCAGGCACAGCAAAGGTGCACCCAGCAACCCCGCAAATTCCTCCTTACTAACATCTGGAGACTTGCGCCAAAACTGGGCGAGCACAGTGGTATACAGTCGGGAGGGAGTGGCCCTGGGAATCCTCAATATTGACTCCGGATTCCATGAAGTCTCATGGCATCAGGTCAAACATGGGCAAGGAAAGCTCCTGCTGATTACCACCTATTGCCCACCCTCAGCTGATGAATTAGTACTCCTCCATGTTGAACACCACTTAAAAGAAGCACTGCGGGTAGCAAGGGCACAGAATATACTCTGGGTGGGGGATTTCAATGTCCAACACCAAGAGTGGCTTGGTAGCACCACTACTGACTGAGCTGGCCGAGTCCTTTTCTTTTTATTTGTTCCGGGATGTGAGTATCGCTAGCAAGGCCAGCATTTAATGCCCATCTCTAATTGCCCTTGAGAAGGTGTGCCGCCTTCTTGAACCACTGCAGTCCTTGTGGTGAACATACTCCCACAGTGCTGTTAGGGAGGGAGTTCCAGGATTTTGACTCAGCGACGATGAAAGAACGGCTATATATTTGCAAGTCAGGATGGTGTGTAACTTGGAGGAGAGTTTTCAGGTGATGGTGCTCCCATATGCCTGCTGCCCTTGTCCTTCTAGGTGATAGAGGTTGCACCCTATTCACCACTTTAAACATTCACTCCTTCCACCACCGCGCACCATTGCTGCAGTGTGTACCATCTACAAGATGCATTGAAGCAACTCGCCAAGGCTTCTTCGACAGCAACCTCCCAAACCTTCGACCTCTACCACCTAGATCATCATCATCATAGGCAGTCTCTCGAATCGAGGATGACTTACTTCCATGTCAAAAAGTTCACAGGTGTTTCAATGATGGACCTAAAATTCCAGGTCCGAGCTAAATCTTGAAGGGTGGAAGATGCCTATGCTTGTATTTTTTTAACGTGTGGTGACCGTTGCACACCAGCCACCACACGGGCTTGATAGAGCTAGGTCTTGGTCCAGTAGCAAGGATTAACCAAGACGACTGGAGACCAGCTCTGCTGCACGGGCCTAGTGCGCACACATATCGCAGTGTGGGCTGACCCGTGCTGCCCCTGGGCCCTCGCCTCTTCTGGGCCCTGAAATCACACCTCTCCTGGGCCCCGATCTCATCCCCCTACAATCTCTCGGCGTTCCTTCGCCCTGACCTCGCCACTCCTACTGTACCAACCCACGCTCCAATCACCGACCTGGACCTTGATGACTTCCCTTTTCACTGCCGTTGCTCTCCTGCTCCAGCACATGCTGTTCCCTGAAGTGGTACACTGCCACACTGCTCCTTCTGCTTCCCAGCTTGCTCCGATGGTGCTCGCAGGCCGGGGGCCACACAGACTGCTGGGCTCGGCTGCCACGCTGCTCCTTCTACTCCCCGAAGGGCAATGGCAGCAGATGCATGGGAGCACCACCTCCAAGTTCTCCTCCAAGTTACACACAATCATGAAAATATATCACCGTTCCTTCATTGTCACTGGGTAAAAATCCTGGAAAAACCAACGGTTCAAGAAGATGGCTCACCACCATCTTCTCAAGGGCAAATAGGGATGAGCAATAAATGCTGGCATTACCAGTGACGCCCACATCCTGTGAATGAATAAAGAAAATACTCCCATATTAAGCAGTTTCCCTTACCCTCAGGGCAACTAGAGTTGAGCAATAGATGCTACTTTGCCATTGCTGCCCACATCCCAAAAACAAAGAAAAGGCTGGAGAAGTGACATTAGGTGAACATTTAAAAAACAGTAATCTTTAGGTTTCATAAGCTTTAGATTAGCTATGGAAAAGGACAGTGAGAAATCAAGTGGGATGAGAACGGATCTGACCCGGGTAAATTGGAATCAAAGATTGGCAGGCAAAACTGTACTGGAACAATGGACTGCCTTTAAAGAGGAAATAATTCGAGTACAGTCGAGGTACATTCCCACTAGGGGGAAAGGTAGGGCAACTAAAGTCAGAGCTCCCTAGATGACAGAACAGATAAAGAGTAAGATGAAGCAGTAAAAGAGCACGTATGACCGATGTCAGGTCGAGAATACATCTGAGAATCAGGCTGAATATAGAAAGTTCAGAGGAAAAGTGAAAAAGAAAATAAGAGGAGCAAAGAGAGGTTATGAGAATAAAATGACAGCTAACATAAAAGGTAATCCAAAAGTTTCCTATAGGCATATAAATACTAAATGGGTAGTAAGAGGAGGGGTGAAGCCAATCAGGGACCTGAAAGGAAAGCTACGCATGGAGGCAGAGGGTATGGCTGAGGTACTAAATGAGTATTTTGCATCTGTTTTTACCAAGGAAGAAGATGCTGTCATAGACATAGTAAAGGGGGAGGTAGAAGAGATACAGGAAAAGATAAGAATTGATAAAGACAGGAACTAGAAAGGCTGGCTGTACTTAAAGTAGATAAGTCACCAGGACCGGATGGGATGCAACTTAGGACGCTGAGGGAAAAGAAGAAAGCAATCGCGGAGCTACTGGCCATAAATCTTCCAATCCTCCTTAGAAACAGGGGTGGTGTTGGAGGAGTGGAGAATTGCAAATGTGACACCATTGTTCAAACAAGGGTGTAAAGATAGACCCAGCAACTATAGGCCGGTCAGTTTAACACGGTCAGTGGGGATGCCTTTAGAAATAATAATCAGGGATAAAATTAACAGTCACTTCGACAAGTGTGGATTAATTAAGGAAAGTGAGCATAGATTTTTAAAGGCAAATCGTGTTTAACCAACCTGATTGAGTTTTTTGATGAGGTAACAAAGAGGGTTGATGAGTACACTACGGTTGACATAGTGTACATGGATTTCCAAAAGGCATTCGACAAATTAGCATTTAATAGGCTGGCCAGCAAAGTTGAAACCCATGGAATAAAAGGGATAGTGGCAGCATGGATTAGAAATTAGCTAAGTGAAAGGAAACAGAGAGTACAAAAGCAAAATACTGCGGTTGCTGGAATCTGGAATAAAAACAGAAAATGTGGGAAATCTCAGCAGGTCAGGCAGCACCTGTGGAGAGGAAGCAGAGTTAACGTTTCCGGTCCATGACCCTTCGTCAGAACTGGAGAGTGTTCGAAAAGAACAGAATCTTAACACTGAAAGGGGGAGGGGAAGAAAGAACAAAAGAGAAGATCTGTGATAGGGTGGAAGACAAGAGAGATTAGAAAGACAAAAGGAATGATGGCCCAAATTCAAATGCCAGGAGTTAGAAAGACATTAGTCGAGATAGGGTGTGAATGGTGGAATTATGACCAACTGCCATTAGAGCCAAGAAGAAAAAAAGAAAGAAACAGGCTCTTAGGGTGGTGGTGGGGGGGGGGGATGCTGGTGGAGAAAGGGAGCCAAAGATTGGCAGCGGTTATGTTCTGAAATTTTTGAACTCGATGTTGAGTTCAGAAGGATGTAAAGTGTCTAAATGAAAGATGAGGTGCTGTTCCTCGTTGAGCTACGTTGGAACAGTGCAGGAGACTGAGGACAGAGAGGTCAGAGTACGAATGCAATGGAGAATTAAAGTGACAGGCGACTGGAAGCTCAGGGTCACACTTGCGGAATGAATGGAGGTGCTTCGCAAAGCGGTCACCCAATCTACGCTTGCTCTCCCCAATGTAGAGGAGACCACATCGTGAGCAGTGAATACAGTATATTAAATTGAAAGTCGTACAAGTAAATTGCTGTTTCACCTGGAAGGAATAATTGGGGCCTTGGCTGGTGGTGAACGGTTAGAAACATAGAAAATAGGTGCAGGAGTAGGCCATTTGGCCCTTTGAGCCTGCACCACCATTCAATAAGATCATGACTGATCATTCCCTCAGTACTCCTTTCCTGCTTTCTCTCCATAACCCCTTGATCCCCTTAGCCATAAGGGCCATATCTATCTCCCTCTTGAATATATCCAATGAACTGGCATCAACAACTCAATGTGGCAGGGAATTCCACGGGTTAACAACTCTCTGAGTAAAGAAGTTTCTCCTCATCTCAGTCCTAAATGGCCTACCCCTTATTCTAAGTTTGTGTCCCCTGGTTCTGGACTTACCCAACATCGGGAACATTCTTCCCGCATCTAACCTGTCCCGTCCCGTCAGAATCTTATATGTTTCTATGAGATCCCCTCTCATTCTTCTAAACTCCAATGTATAAAGGCCCAGTTTATCCAGTCTCTCCTCATATGTCAGTCCTGCCATCCCAGGAGTCAGTCTGGTGAACCTTCGCTGCACTCCCTCAATAGCAAGAACGTTCTTCCTCAGATTAAGAGACCAAAACTGAACACAATATTCCAGGTGAGGCCTCACTAAGGCCCTTTACAACTGCAGTAAGACCTCCCTGCTCCTATATTCAAATCCCCTAGCTATGAAGGCCAACATACCATTTGCCTTTTTCACCGCCTGCTGTACCTGTATGCCAACTTTCAATGACTGATGAACCAAGACACCCAGGTCTCGTTGCACCTCCCCTTTTCCTAATCTGCCACCATTCAGATAATATTCTGTCTTTGCGTTTTTGTCCCCAAAGTGGATAACCTCACATTTATCCACATTATACTGCATCTGCCATTCATTTGTCCACTCACCTAACCTGTCCAAATCACCCTGCAGCCTCCTAGCGTCTCCCTCACACCGCCACCCAGTTTAGTGTCATCTGCAAACTTGGAGATATTACACTCAATTCCTTTATCCAAATCATTGATGTATATTGTAAAGAGCTGGGGTCCCAGCACTGAGCCCTGCGGCATTCCACTAGTCACTGCCTGCCATTCTGAAAAGGACCCGTCTATCCCGACTCTCTGCTTCCTGTCTGCCAACCAGTTCACTATCCACATCAGTATATTACCCCCAATACCATGTGCTTTGATTTTGCACACCAATCTCTTGTGTGGGACCTTGTCAAAAGCCTTTTGAAAGTCCAAGTACACCACATCCACTGGTTCTCCCTTGTCCACTCTACTAGTTACATCCTCAAAAAATTCTAGATTTGTCAAACATGATTTTCCCTTCATAAATCCATGCTGACTTGGACCAATCCTGTCACTGCTTTCTCAATGTGCTGCCATTTCATCCTTAATAATTGATTCCAACATTTTCCCCACTACTGATGTCAGGCTAATCAGCCTATAATTACCCGCTTTCTCTCTCCCTGCCTTTTTAAAAAGTGGTGTTACATTAGCTACCCTCCAGTCCATAGGAGCTGATCCAGAATCGATAGACTGTTGGAAAATGATCACCAATGCATCCACTATTTCTAGGGCTACTTCCTTAAATACTCTGGGATGCAGACTATCAGGCCCTGGGGATTTATCGGCCTTCAATCCCATCAATTTCCCGAACACAATTTCCCGCTTAATAAGGATATCCTTCAGTTCCTCCTTCTCACTAGACCCTTGGTCCCCCAGTACTTCCGGAAGGTTATTTGTGTCTTCCTTCGTGAAGACAGAACCAAAGTATTTGTTCAATTGGTCTGCCATTTCTTTGTTCCCCATTATAAATTCACCTGAATCCAACTGTAAGGGACCTACGTTTGTCTTCACTAATCTTTTTTTCTTCACATATCTATAGAAACTTTTGCAGTCAGTTTTTATGTTCCCAGCAAGCTTCTTCTCGTACTCTATTTATCCCCTCTTAATTAAACCCTTTGTCTTCCTCTGCTGAATTCTAAATTTCTCCCAGTCCTCAGGTTTGTTGCTTTTTCTGGCCAATTTATATGCCTCTTCCTTGGATTTAAAACTATCCTTAATTTCCCTTGTTAGCCACAGTTGAGACACCTTCCCCATTTCATTTTTACTCCAGACAGGGATGTACAATTGCTGAAGTTCATCCATGTGATCTTTAAATGTTTGCCATTGCCTATCCACCGTCAACCATTTAAGTATTATTTGCCAGTCTATTCTAGCCAATTCACGCCTCAAACCATCGAAGTTACCTTTCCTTAAGTTCAGGACCTTAGTTTCTGAATTAACTGTGTCACTCTCCATCTTAATAAAGAATTTTACCATATTACGGTCACTCTTCCCCAAGGGGCCTCGCACAACATGATTGCTAATTAGTCCTTTCTCATTACACATCACCCAGTCTATGATGGCCAGCTCCCTAGTTGGTTCCTCAACATATTGGTCTAGAAAACCATCCCTAATACACTCCAGGAAATCCTCCTCCACCGCATTGCTACCAATTTGGTTAGCCCAATCAATATGTCGATTAAAGTCACCCATGATAACTGCTGTACCTTCATTGCATGCATCTCTAATTTCTTATTTGATGCTGTCCCCAACCTCACTACTACTGTTTGGTGGTCTGTACACAACTCCCACTGGCGTTTTCTGTCCCTTGGTGTTCCGTAGCTCCACCCATTCCTATTCCACATCATCCAAGCTAATGTCCTTTCTTACTATTGCATTAATTTCCTCTTTAACCAGCAACGCCACCCCGCCTCCTTTTCCCTTCTGTTTATCCTTCCTAAATGCTGAATACCGCTGGATGTTGAGTTCCCAGCCTTGGTCACCCTGGAGCCATGTCTCCATGATGCGAATTACATCATACCCTTTAACTGCTATTTGCTCAGTTAATTCGTCCACCTTATTTCGAATTCTCCTTGCATTGAGGCACAGAGCCTTCAGGCTTGTCTTTCTAACACACTTTGCCCCTTTCGAATTTTGGTGTAATGTGGCCCTTTTTGCTTTTTGCCTTAGGTTTCTCTGCCCTCCACTTTTACTTTTCTTCTTTCTATCTTTAGCTCCTGCCCCCTTTCTACTTCCCTCTTTCTCCCTGCATAGGTTCCCATCCCCCCTGCCATATTAGTTTAACTCCTCCCCAACAGCACTAGCAAACACTCCCCCTAGGACATTGGTTCCGGTCCTGCCCAAGTGCAGACCGTCCAGTTTGTATTGCTCACACCTCCCCCAGAACCGGTTCCAATGTCCCAGGAATTTGAATCCCTCCCTTCTGCACCACTCCTCAAGCCATGTATTCATCTGAGCTATCCTGCGATTCCTACTCTGACTAGCACGTGGAACTGGTAGCAATTCTGAGATTACTATTTTTGAGGTCCTACTTTTTAATTTAGCACCTAGCTCTCTAAATTCATCTTGTAGGACCTCATCCCGTTTTTTACCTATATCGTTGGTAGTTATATGCAACTGGCTGTTCACCCTCCCTTTTCAGAATGCCCTGCACCCGCTCCGAGACATCCTTGACCCTTGTACCAGGGAGGCAACATACCACCCTGGAGTCTTGGTTGCGGCCGCAGAAACGTCTATCTATTCCCTTACAATTGAATCCCCTATCACTAAAGCTCTCCCATTCTTTTTCCTGCGCTCCTGTGCAGCAGAGCTACCCACGGTGCCATGAACTTGGCTGCTGCTGCCCTCCCCTGATGAGTCACCCCCCCAAACCGTACCCAAAGCGGTGTATCTGTTTTGCAGGGGTATGACCGCAGGGGACCCCTGCACTACCTTCCTTGCACTGCTCTTCCTGTTGGTCACCCATTCCCTATCTGGCTGTGTACCCTTTACATGCGGTAAGACCAACTCACTAAACATTCTATTCACGTCATTCTCAGCATCGTGCATGCTCCGTAGTGAATCCACCCGCAGCTCCAGTGCCACAATGTGGTCAGTCAGGAGCTGCAGGCGGATGCACTTCCCACACATGTAGTCGTCAGGGACACCGGACGCGTCCCTGACTTCCCACATAGTACAGGAGGAGCATAACATGTGTCCGAGCTCTCCTGCCATGACTTAACCCTTAGATAAACTTAAATTGGCAACAACAATGCTAAAGGTTACTTACTGATATAGAAAAGAAAAAGAAAAACTACTCACCAATCACCAGCCAATCAATTGCCCCCTTGGCTGTGACGTCACCTTTTGATTTCTTTCTACTTTTTTTTTGCCTTTTCTCCCTGCACCAGCTGACCTCTTGTAGGCCTCACCGATGCTGCTGCTCCTCCCGACTCCCTGCTGGGCCTCCCGACTTGGCGCTGGCCTCTTGTAGGCCTCACCGATGCTGCTGCTCCTCCCGACTCCCTGCTGGGCCTCCCGACTTGGCGCTGGCCTCTTGTAGGCCTCACCAACGCTGTTGTTCAGACTGGAGGAAGCTACACAGTGGTGTTTCCCAGGGATCAGTACGAGGACCACTGCTTTTCTTGCTTTTTTAAGAATGAATGACTTGAATGTGCTTGTACAGGACACAATTTCAAAATTTGCAGATGACACGAAACTTGGAAGTATAGTGAACAGTGAGGAGGATAGTGATAGACTTCAAGAGGACATAGACAGGCTGATGTATTGGGCACACATGTCGCAGATGAAATTTAACACAGAAAAGTGTGAAATGATACATTTTGGTCGAAAGAATGAGAGGAAATATAAACTAAAGGGTACACTCCTAAAGGGGGTGCATGAACAGAGAGACCCAGGAGTATATGTGCACAAATTGTTGAAGGTGGCAGGGCAGGTTGAGAAAGCAGTTAAAAAATCTTACAGGATCCTGGGCTTCATGAATAGAGATATATGGGCTAGATATTCGGTTTTGGGTCATAGGGGTTTTGGGTCATAGTGGTTGGGGGTAATATATTAGCATGGATCGAGGATTGGCTACCTAAGAGAGAACAGAGAGTCGGGATAAATAGTTCATTCTCTGGTTGGCAAACAGTAACTAGTGGGGTGCCGCAGGGATCAGTGCTGGGACTCCAACTATTTACAATCTATATTAACAACTTGGAAGAAGGGACTGAGTGTAATGTAGCCAAGTTTGCTGACAATATAAAGATGGGAGGAAAAGCAATGTGTAAGAATGATACAAAAAATCTGCAAAAGGACATAGACAGGCTAAGTGTGCGGGAAAAAATTTGGCAGATGGAGCATAATGTCGTAAAGTGTGAGATCATGCACTTTGGCAGAAAGAAAATCAAAGAGCAAGTTATTATTTAAATGGAGCAAGATTGCCACAGTACAGCGGGCCCTGGGGGTACTTGTGCATGAAACACAAAAGGATAGTATGCAGGTACAGCAAGTGATCAGTACGGCCAATGGTATCTTGGCCTTTATTGCAAAGGGGATGGAGTATAAAAGCAGGGAAGTATTGGTTAGGCCACTGAAATACTGCGTGCAGTTTTGGTTTCTATATTTACGAAAGGATATACTTGCTTTGGAGGCTAATATGTCCTTACTATACAGTATAAATGCATACGAGGTCCATACTTGAGAGAAGGTCAGCAACCATTATTAGCCAGCACTCAAGTGATGAAGGTGGATGGAGCTTCCCCTTTTATACCTGAAAGTCCAGGTTAGGAGTGTCTCCCACAAGTTCACCACCTCGTGGTCAACGTTCTCACAGTGTACAACTTAGGTCAGCTTATACATGGGTTACAATGACAGTTAAATACATGACATCACCTCCCCCGCAAAGTCTTATTGGGATCACAGGTTAAGTCTCTCTGGTGGTTTACGCTCCCTTGTAGAGCGCCTGAGTTGGGGCTCCGGTTGTTGGGTGCTGGCCTGAGTGTCTGCTGTTTGCAGTGCCTCAGGCCTGTCCGGACTGCCCACAGTGACTGGGCTCTCCTCCCTTTGGTTCCTGTGTTCGGTCACCTGCGGTGGAGTGAACTCTACATCATGTTCTTCCTCTGCTTCTTCTATGGGGTTGCTGAACCTCCTTTTTGTTTGATCCACGTGTTTGTGGCAGATTTGTCCATTGGTAAGATTAACTACCAGAATCCTATTCCCCTCTTTGGCAATCACGGTACCTGCGAGCCATTTAGGCCCTACAGCGTAGTTGAGGACAAAGACAGGGTCATTGACATCAATACATCGCGCCCTCGCATTCCCGTCATGGTAGTCATATTGTGAATGGCGCCTGCTCTCAACAATTTCTTTCATGGTGGGGTGTATAAGGGATAATCTGGTTTTGAGCGTCCTTTTCATTAGCAGCTCTGTGGGTGGGACCCCTGTGAGCGAGTGTGGTCGGGATCTATTGGCTAACGGGAGGCATGATAAGCGGCTTTGTAGGGAACCCCCTTGGATTCTGAGCATCCCCTGTTTGATTATCTGCACTGCTTGTTCCGCCTGGCCATTTGAGGCCGGCTTGAACGGTGCCGTTCTGACATGGTTGATACCATTTTCTGCCATGAAGTCTTGGAATTCAATGCTTGTAAAGCACGGGCCATTGTCGCTGACCAAGACGTCCAGTAGACCACGGGTGGCGAACATTGCCCGTAGACTTTCGACCGTGGCAGAGGATGTGCTTGAATTGAGAATGTCACACTCGATCCATTTGGAGTCGGCGTCTACTACAACCAAAAACATTTTTCCCATGAAAGGACCTGCGTAGTCCACATGGATGCGTGACCATGGCTTGGCGGGCCAGAACCAGGGGCTAAGGGGGGCTTCCCTGGGCGCATTGCCCAGCTGGGCACATGTGTTGCACCTGCGAACACAAAGTTCCAGGTCTGCATCTATCCCTGGCCACCAAACGTGTGACCTGGCAATTGCCTTCATCATGACAATGCCCGGGTGCTCAATGTGGAATTCTCTGATGAACATCTCTCTGCCCATCTGGGGCATGACTACTCAGTTTCCCCATAGTAGGCAATCGGCCTGAATCGAGAGTTTACCCTTGCGCCTGTGAAATGGTTTGAATTCCTCAAGGCATGCCCCGTACGGGGCTGCCCAGTCCCCATTCAGGACACATTTCTTGACTAAAGACAGTAGCGGGTCTCTATTTGTCCAGACTTTAATCTGACGGACTGTCACAAGTGAGCCTTCGCTTTTGAAAGCTTCAACAACCATGACCATCTCAGTAGCATGCTCGGTTGCCCCCTTGGTGGTGGCTAGTGGGAGCCTGCTGAGTGCATCGGCGCAGTTTTCAGTGCCCGGTCTGTGCCGAATTTTATAGTCATAGGCAGCTAACGTGAGTACCCATCTCTGTATGCGGGATGATGCATTTGCATTTATGGCCTTGTTGTCAGCCAAAAGGGATGTTAGGGGTTTGTGATCTGTCTCCAGCTCAAATTTCTTGCCAAACAGGTACTGGTGTATTTTTTTTACAGCATATACACATGCAAGCGCTTCCTTTTCTACCATCCCGTAGCTCCTTTCTGCCTGAGATAGACTTCTGGAGGCATAAGCTATCGGCTGTAACTGACCCTTGGCATTAACATGCTGCAACATACACCCGACCCCATAGGACGACGCGTCGCACGTTAAAACGAGTTTCTTACATGGGTCATATGCGTTAAGAGATTGTTGGAACATAACAAATTTCATGCTCTATCAAAAGCCCTTTCCTGGCTGTCCCCCCAGATCCATTCGCGACCTTTGCGTAGGAGCACGTGTAGCGGCTCTAACAGCGTGCTCAATTTGGGAAGAAAGTTATCAAAATAGTTCAGGAGCGCCAGAAACGAACGCAGTTCCGTCGTGTTATGGGGTCTGGGTGCTCTCTGGATCGTTTCTGTTTTGGATGCAGTTGGTCTGATCCTGTCTGCTGCTATCCCCATCCCCAGGAATTCTACCTCTGGAGCTAGGAAGACGCACTTCGCCTTTTTCAGTCGCAGACCGACCCGGTCCAGTCTGCGTAGCACCTTCTCCAGGTTGCAGAGGTGTTCTTCAGTATCACAACCCATGATGAGGATGTCGTCTTGAAAAACCACTGTCCTTGGAATCGGCTTGAGGAGGCTTTCCATATTTCGTTGAAAGATCGCGGCGGCCGAGCGAATCCCAAACGAACATCTGTTGTACTCAAACAACCCCTTGTGTGTCGTGATGGTGGTCAGCTTCTTGAACTCACTCGCCAGCTCCTGGGTCATGTAAGCTGAGGTCAGGTTCAAATTTGAAAAAAGTTTGCCACCGGATAGCGTCGCAAAGAGGTCCTCCGCTCTCGGTAGCAGGTACTGGTCTTGGAGTGACACCCGATTGATGGTGGCCTTGTAATCATCACATAGAAACATAGAAACATAGAAAATAGGTGCAGGAGTAGGCCATTCGGCCCTTCTAGCCTGCACCGCCATTCAATGAGTTCATGGCTGAACATGCAACTTCAGTACCCCATTCCTGTTTTCTCGCCATACCCCTTCATCCCCCTAGTAGTAAGGACTACATCTAACTCCTTTTTGAATATATTTAGTGAATTGGCCTCAACAACTTTCTGTGGTAGAGAATTCCACAGGTTCACCACTCTCTGGGTGAAGAAGTTTCTCCTCATCTCTGTCCTAAATGGCTTACCCCTTATCTTTAGACTGTGACCCCTGGTTCTGGATTTCCCCAACATTGGGAACATTTTTCCTGCATCTAACCTGTCTGAACCCATCAGAATTTTAAACGTTTCTATGAGGTCCCCTCTCATTCTTCTGAACTCCAGTGAATACAAGCCCAGTTGATCCAGTCTTTCTTGATAGGTCAGTCCCGCCATCCTGGGAATCAGTCTGGTGAACCTTCGCTGCACTCCCTCAATAGCAAGAATGTCCTTCCTCAAGTTAGGAGACCAAAACTGTACACAATACTCCAGGTGTGGCCTCACCAAGGTCCTGTACAACTGTAGCAACACCTCCCTGCCCCTGTACTCAAATCCCCTCGCTATGAAGGCCAACATGCCATTTGCTTTCTTAACCGCCTGCTGTACCTGCATGCCAACCTTCAATGACTGATGTACCATGACACCCAGGTCTCGTTGTACCTCCCCTTTTCCTAATCTGTCACCATTCAGATAATAGTCTGTCTCTCTGTTTTTACCACCAAAGTGGATAACCTCACATTTATCCACTTTATTCTTCATCTGCCATGCATTTGCCCACTCACCTAACCTATCCAAGTCACTCTACAGCCTCATAGCATCCTCCTCGCAGCTCACACTGCCACCCAACTTAGTGTCATCCGCAAATTTGGAGATACTGCATTTAATCCCCTCGTCTAAATCATTAATGTACAGTGTAAACAGCTGGGGCCCCAGCACAGAACCTTGCGATACCCCACTAGTCACTGCCTGCCATTCTGAAAAGTCCCTATTTACTCCTACTCTTTGCTTCCTGTCTGACAACCAGTTCTCAATCCATGTCAGCACACTACCCCCAATCCCATGTGCTTTAACTTTGCACATTAATCTCTTGTGTGGGACCTTGTCGAAAGCCTTCTGAAAGTCCAAATATCAACTGGTTCTCCCTTTTCCATATCCTGACCGACCCATCCGCTTTGAGCACCGGCACAATCGGGCTCACCCAGTCACTGAATTCGACTGGCGAGATGATGCCTTCCCTCAACAGGCAGTCCAATTCGCCTTCTATCTTTTCCCGCATCACGTACGGCACCGCTCTGGCCTTGTGGCGTACTGGCCTGGCGTCCGGGTTTATGTGAATCACTACCCTGGTTCCCATGAAAGTGCCAATGCCGGGTTGAAATAGTCAGTCAAATTTGTCCAGGACCTGTGAGCATGATATTCGCTCCACAGAAAAAATTGCATTGACATCGCCCCATTTCCAGTTCATGACAGCCAGCCAACTCCTTCCCAGTAGTGTGGGACCGCCCCCCAGGACAATCCAGAGTGGCAACCTGTTCTCCGAATCTTTGTGGGTCATGACTACCGTAGCACGCAGCCTAGCACTGGAATAATCTCCTTTGTATCTGTCCTGAGCAGTGCGTCAATTGGCAATAATTTTGGCCTCCTGGCCTTGGACACCCACAACTTGTTGAACTGTTTGATACTCATCAGGGACTGGCTGGCCCGTGTGTCTAGCTCCATTGATACTGGGATGCCATTGAGGAGTACTTTCATCATTATCAGTGGCGTCCTGGTGTATAAACTGTATATGTGCGCCACATGAACTCGCTGAACTTCAGCTTCCAGCGATTTCCCCCAATGTCCATTTGGCCTCGTAGGGCTTACATCGTCCCTGTCCTCCTCGTATATCAACCTGGCTGCAGGCTTCCTGCACATATGCGCCAAGTGACTGCTAACATTGCAGTTTCTGCAGGTATATTGCTGATACCCGCAAGCTCTGGCTGTGTGTTTGCCTCCACACCTCCAACATGAGCTGTTGTTGGAAACAAAAGGTCCATTACCAGTCGATCGTCTCTGACTGTCTCTGTAACTGTTCTTAAGCGCACCATTAACAGGTGTTGATGGCCCCATTACTGGCCGCATTGTCCCTTGCGATGGCATGAATCGCTGTTCAGCTAGCCATTGTCTCTGTTGAATTCCCCCTTTGGGTTCGACTACATGCTCAGGCATGTCCGATTGCCCCTGCCTGCCTGGAGAACTGTGTGCCGCGTTAACAAAGTTGACTCCCTATCCATTTGCTGCATTTAAACCATGATTTTTGTCAAACATCATTCTGGTCTCTTCCTCCCCTGAGATAAATGTCTGGGCCATCAAAGCTGCCGTTTCCAGGGTCAAGTCTTTGGTCTCAATCAGTTTCCTGAAAAACCCAGCGTGCCCGATGCCCTCAATAAAAAAGTCTCGCAGCATCTCCACTTTGCATGCATCTGGGAACTTACATAGGCTCGCCAGTCGCCAGAAGTCTGCCACGAAGTCTGGAACGCTTTGCCCTTCTCGCTACCGGTGCGTGTAAAACCAATGTCTCGCCATGTGCATGCTGCGCGCCAGTGTTCCCCGATCAACTTACTGAGCTCTTCAAAAGTCTTGTCCACCGGCTTCTCTGGCACTAGAAGGTCCTTTATCAAGGAGTACGTCCTGGATCCACAAACCGTCAGATGAGCCCTGTGTTTGTCGGCCGAATCCTGTCCCAGCCATTCCTTAGTGATGAAACTTTGCTGTAGTCGCTCAATAAAGTCGTCCCAATCATCACCAACACAGTACCTCTCATCTGTGCTGTAGTGGCTATGCTCGTATGGTTTAATTCCCAGTTTCTCATCACCAATAATATATGTCCTTACTGTACAGTATAAATACACACGAGGCCCATACTTGAGAAGGTCACTCTGTGACCAGTAACCTTTATTAGCCAGCACTCAAGTGAAGAAGGTGGGTGGAGCTTCCTCTTTTATACCTGAAAGCCCAGGTTAGGAGTGTCTCCCACAAGTTCACCACCTAGTGGTCAATGTTCTTACGGTGTACAACTTAGGTCAGCTTATACATGGATTACAATGACAGTTAAATACATGACAGAGGCAGTTCAGAGAAGGTTCACTAGGTTGATTCGGGGGGGGGGGGTGGGGGGGGGAGGGTGGGGGGGGGGGAGGGGTTTGACTTATGAGGAAAGGTTGAATAGGCTGGGCCTCTAATCATTGGAATTCAGATGAGAGGAAACATAAGATTATGAGGGGGCTTGACAAGGTGGATGCAGAGAGGATGTTTCCACTGATGGGGGAAACTAGAACTAGAGGGCATGATCTTAGAATAAGGGGCCGCCCATTTAAAACAGAGATGAGGAGAAATTTCTTCTCACAGGATTGTAAATCTGTGGAATTCGCTGCCTCACAGAGCTGTGGAAGCCGGGACATTGAATACATTTAAGACAGAAATAGGCAGTTTCTTAAACGCTAAGTGGATAAGGGGTTATGGGGAGCGGGCAGGGAAGTGGAGCTGAGTCCATGATCAGATCAGCCATGATCTTATTGAATGGCGGAGCAGGCTCGAGGGGCTGAATAGCCTACTCCTGCTCCTATTTCTTATGTTCCCGTTCCTGAAGAACATTAGTAAACCAGGTGATAGCCCAGAACCACAACACTGCATGTATCCAGTAAGTTATGCAGAATCCACCCCTTCTGAAATTTTGGTGCCGCTTAGTTTATTTTCATTTAGTAATCCTCAAGTTGTTCCTCAAAAAATCAATTCCATCTTTCGCCAGTTAAGTTACCAGAGTTTTAATCACCTTTCTTGAAAATATGTACTTTGTTTCCCAATGCAACAGGATATGCACTGCATTCAGCAACTTCATAATCCCTGACCTCTGAAGATTTAATGGTCGTTCGCTCACACAGCTTTTTCAGGATATCAACTGAACCTCCTATGATTGGTGATGAAACTAGTGCTTATCTAGGTGAAGATTTTTTTTTTAAAAAGCAGAGCGATGCATAGTTGAAGTGTCATCTTTCAGATGAGACATTAAGCCTGTCTGCCCGCTCATTTGAATGCAAAAGATCCCATGGCACTATTTCAAAGAGCCGGGGAGTTTTTTCTCAGTGTCCTGGTCAATATTTATCTCAACCAAAACAGTGGTGTTTATACATTAACACAGTGCTGTTTTTGGGAGTTTGCAGTGCACAAATTGGTTACTGCGTTTCCCTAAATTACAATAGTGACTACACTACAAAAATACTAATTGGCTGTAAAGCGCTTTCAGAATCCAGAGATTGTGAAAAATACAGTACTACATAAATGCAAGCTCTTTCTATAGGAATAGAATGTGTTACAGTTTGCCTTCTACAGCTGGACTCATTTTTCCAACCAGTGAGCCCCCTCATCTTTCTCCCTACAACCTTGGTAAAGTTTGTTTTTCTTTGTATACTACCATCTGCCCTCAGGTCATTTTCATATCTTCAGTCTTCCACTGGAAGATTTGCAGGCCAATTAACAGCTTGCAGCATGAACCCTCCTACTATGGCCATAACCATCCTTGTATCAGTCGATGAGGTGGTTAGTCCTATACAACGGGAGGGTTTTATGAGCTCGCACAACCGCTGCATGTTAACCCGGAATTCAGAGTCAAAGTGCCAAACTCCAATCAGCAGGACTGTTTGTAACAGGGGCTTGAACCCTACACCTTCTCACTCAGGGAGGCAGGAATGCTACCATTAAACCATAAGCTCACTCCCCCTCAGATTGTCATATAGATCCTAAGACACTGTCTGAAGAAGAGTAGGGTGTGCTTCTGGTATTCTTGCCAAGCAAGGCTAAAAAGAAAAGCAGCCATAGTTTCTACTCCGAACTCACTACCTCGTAACTCCTGCTGGAAAATAAGAGTGCGTGCAGGTGCATGTGGAGACCTGACAATGATGAGATTAGGCTGTAACTTCACCCTCTTCACAGTCTTGTAGTCCACTGAAGTTCCCTAACTCGTGTCCTAACACGCACCAAGTCCCGCTCACCCATCACTCCTGTGCTCGCTGACTGACATTGGCTTCCGGTTAAGCAATGCCTTGAATTCAAAATTCTCATCCTTATTTTCAAATCCCTCCATGGCCTCACCCCTCCCTATCTGTAATCCAGCCCCACAACAGCCCTCAACAGATGTCTGCGCTCCTCTAATTCTGCCCTCCTGAGCAACCCTGATTTGAATAGCTCAACATTGCTGGCCGTGCCTTCTGTTGCCTAGGCCCCAAGCTCTGAAATTCCCTGCGTAAGCCTCCCTTTCCTCCTTCCAATATACCTCTTTGACCAAGCTTTTTTGGTCACCTGTGCTAATTTCTACTTTTGCGGCTCGGTGTCAAATTTTTAACCGCACAATACTCCTGTGAAGCGCCTTGGGACATTTCACTACATTAAAGACGCTATATAAATACAGGTTGTTGTTGTATCAAGATTCACATGAAAAATGACCTGGTCCCTAAATCACCCACTCGGGTGAGGTACCAATATACTCGGCATACGCCAGTACTTTCAGGAAAAACAACAAAGAAAACTGGAGGGAAGAATCACAAACAGTTCTTGCATATATAATTTTTTATTATTTAAAAGTATTATGAAAATGGCTTCATACGGCTTGGATGAAATGAATAGCATGTAATTCACCAACATATTTTACAGATTAAGCTAAATGCATGTTTTAAAAAACAATCATAGTACCATTCTGCAAAATTATTGAAGTCTTATATATATTATTTACATATTGAAGGCAAATGGGAGATGTACAGACAAATCAATTCAATACATATTATCTCAACAGTTTTGTAATAAATACCAATTTTCATCTTTTCTATGTACAAACAGGCAAAAAAAAAAATCATACAATGGAGTGAGATTTAACTTATTTACAGACTTCTAGTGCCTTTGAGAAGGAACGGAATTCAATTTTTGCCACATGCAACTGACGAGGGAAACAAAAAAAATAAATTAATGATTTTTAAAGGCAGTACAGCTGCATGTTGCGTGATCCAGGTGGCTTATGCAAAGAAACTTCAAGTGGGTGAAGGGCAAATAAATCGTTACATTGGCTACAGAAACCCATCCCCCAAAATCAAAAAAAAGCCCTTCTCCAACTGAACTGAAATGTCAAGTGAAGCTGGATGGATTGTGTCACTAATAATCCCAAGCCAAGTAAAGTGAAATTTAATAAATAATTTTGTTTACACAAGTCAGCAAACTTCATAGTGGAGGATCCCCAATCACCCACCTATTTTTTTTTTTAATATAAAAGTGTACCGTACAAAACCTGAAGCTTGTGATTTGAAATATTACATTTCGATATCAAATATAGTTCAAGGATGGAAAATGTTTGCCTCTATGATGCCCATCTATTTCCACTCACAAAAATGAGAAGGAGAGATACCAGACATTTGGTTTATGCACGACTTGGACATAGGGGAGACTATCATCCCTTGAATGTGCCCTCAATATTCTTCACTATGCCTTTCGTTTATGTTGTCAATGGGAAATTGGACATTTTTTTTTTTACTTTTAAGATGCCCAATGAGAAAGAAAACCAAAAGTCATCACCTGTGACTAATGAAATGGGAGTTATTTGACAGCATTCACTACTGATCTTAATAGACGTGATTGAAATTACAAATCAGTTATATTCCTGTACAAACGATTAACCGCATCATACAGACCTCCTCACTGTGCTATTTTAACGCATGTTAACCCGTTTAAGATTGAACAGAGGGAAATTTTGTATGAGCTCAGAAAGCACTTGTACTGGGATTGAGCTGATTGTAATCTCTACCCTACAATGTCTGCTGCTCTTCCTTTCTCCTCAAATTTTTGAAAGAAAGAGAGATTGAAGACAAGAGCGGTTATTTTTCAAATTGGTTAGTCCTCTAAAGTATCTGACAGACTAGGAAGAAAGCGGATACATCAGTAAAAATTGAAAATAAAAATAAAATCCTGTCACAAACACCAAGAGGTCTTTCGAAAATAGTTCAGCATAGGAGTATTAATTTTATGATCCCTTTCCAATTTGGGTTACTCGATCGTTCATGTCTTATTGCTATTATCCTACAGTGTCTTCTCTGCTACAAAAATGTTTATAGTTTCTCTGCATATTAGACACTGGGTTGAACCACGCATGCCACGTCCTCACAGAATTTCAATAAATTATAAAATGTAAAGCTTAAAAAAAAAATTAGCTACTTTGTGGAATTGTTTTTAAATAATTAAAGGTTTCAAATCCCTAGCACCTTTACAGAGCTACGACCTTCATGCCAAAAATACAGCCTAAAACACTAAACGTTTGAATGTAATCCACGCAAATTAATTTTTTGTTTGAAAAACGGTTTACCAAAAAGATACTTTTCAAATCTTAAAACACCCTCATTTTGCGGAGGTCTTGGAGAAAAGCCGAGAACTCACTATAAAGTATTTTACTTGACTGGAGCAGTGCTGTCACTAGGATTTTTAGTGATGATTTGGTAGGCAACGTTTGCATTGAAAAACACCCAAGGCAACACAGCTTTTCTCTTTCCGAACTTGGCTTGTGTGTGGAGAGTGCACTTTAGGCTGTGAGAAACACTAGGATGAACTATGGTGGTTACAGAATGAGGTCTGGCACTGGTGACAATAGGAGCCACTCCAGGTGATGAATTAAAAAGGTGTGGGATAAAAGTGCATAACCACAACTGCAACGTACAGCTGGTTATATGCAATTTTGTTTTTCCGTAGCATATTGGTACCAAGACTAGTGACAATACTGCTCGAGCAAACACTTAGTTATCATAACAGTGTAATGATCGGAAGGATCAGTGCTACTGAAAGGCTGCATTGCACTTCCATTGTTTCATTATTAAACCACAGTGCTTCTTGCAGTACTGCATGTACAAAAATAAATAAATACAGAAGTACAAAATAAATAAAAACTGCACATGTAATACTTGAGGTACAGTATCACAAAAAATTACTCATTAACTTCCTGTTATTTAAGACCTTGTCTCAAGTTGGCTTTATCAATGTACTTTGCACTTTACAAATTACAATTTGCTGGGCTTGGCTGTAGTTAAGACTTTGCATAGTAAGTCAGTCAATTTGTGCATCAACCCTTTGCCATTTATGTTGTAGGGATATATAATATATTTTTAAAAAGACTGCAAATGTTGAAAATCCAGGGGGGGAAATAACCCCAGAAAAGCTGGAAATGCAGAGCAGCTCAATCAGTGGGAACGAGAACGTCAGGCCAATGTCAAGTGAAGAAATTTCAGCGGAAAGTCAGGAAGGGTTACATTTAAAACTCAGATACCTGCTGTCCTTTTCCAGCATTTTATCCCAAACTTGCAATCTGTCGGAACTAAAAAGTCTAGATTGACTAGAAAAGGCTGAAGTCCAATTAAAGAATGCAGAGGTTCAATCCTATTCAATCATAAAGCGTGGACAGAATCCAGTAATCATTCTTTACATCATTGACGCGTATGCTTAAGAAACAGCCAAGTCTATTCATCCAGTGAACGAGACACTAGGTTAGCATCCAACAGACCATTGAAAAGAGATCAAAGATATTCATATTGGGGAAGTTGACGAATACAATAAATCTAAAGGTTGGCACTGTATCAACGCTCTTGGCACTAGATGTCACGAGCACAAATAGAAACATTAGATTTCCAATGAGATGTTGCCACATCTACTTTTGGTAATGGTCTCAAAATTGAAGCTTGGAGTCAAATTACAATCTTTAGTTTCAGAATCTAGATCCAATTGTGTAGACAATCTGTCACATTGGTTGGAAACTTAGCATTGGAGGGAGCTCAGAAGAAACAGAATTTAAAATTCTCATCCTGGTGTTCAAATCCCTCTGATGAAGGGTCACCGACCTGAAACTTTAACTCTTTCTCTCTACAGATGCTGCCTGACCAACTGAGATTTCCAGCTTTTTCTGTTTTTAGTTCAAAATTCCTCCATGGCCTCACCCCTCTCTATCTCTGTAACCTCATCTAACCCTGCAGCCCTGGGAGAACTCTGCGTTACTCCAATTCTGGCCTTGTACAACCCAATTCCCTTTTCCCCCACCATTGGCGATTGTGCCTTCAGCTGTCTAGGATCTTCGCTCTGGAATTCCCTCCCTAAACCTTCCCACCTCTCTCTTATCCTTTACATCTGCCTACCTTTTTCACCAAAATATGGGTCACCTGTACTATATCTCTATGTGGCTCGGTGTCAAATTTTGCCCGATAACACTTCCGTGAAGCATCTCGGGATGTTTTACTGTGTTAAAGGCGCTATATAAACTGAAAGTTATGTTGTTGGAACAACCTCAATGCACACTTTCACTGGACCATCTCATTTCCTGCTCTCAGAGATAAAAGGGGAAAGTTTCACAGTTTGAAACAAAATTCTCACCTAGCTATCAATAATTATTACTGGATCTAAAGCATCTCTTAACACCTATCCTAATGTACTATGATGGAGCTGCCAAAATGGCTTAGTGCGTAAATGCACTGTGCGCAGTGACAGTGAATCGTACATGCCAGGAGCGTCCGAGGTTCAGTGGATGGTTTGTGTTGTGTTAAGTCAATCTCAGACAAGCTGAGGTGTTCCAATGGGCTTCAGCCTTTGTGGCTAGAATTAAATCAGCCAGGGCACCTACTCCAGATTGTGATCTCGACATCCTCGCTGGAAAGAGCAGGTAGCTTAAGAGCACGGTTTCATGCTTGGCTGGTTAAACAGCCAGTTGGCACTCACTGTCGAGGTTCATGTGTTACAGGCATTGGAATGAGGTTATAAAGGTCCAGCAGCAACATGGGATTGTGGCCCACCATGTCTTCAGGATTGAGGCTGGGGTGGAGGTGAAACAAAAAAAAAATATCACAGTACATGATAGGTAATCAGGGCGGAAGAAAACAAAGGGACTCTTTGAATAGGACTGGTCACAAAGACGTCAAGTTATTGTCCAAATCATTTTAGCTGCCAGACGTCCATTGATAAGAAGCCAAACATGTAGAGACTTCTTCCATTTCCACTTTAACTGTCATCAGCAAATCATCATTTCTGTCTCACTCTTCACTAAAGTACCACCGATATTAGGCATTGATGCGTCACTATTACAATACACTCGGGGTTCAATTAACTTTCAGGTTTAAATATATAGCTCTCATAAAAATGACCACCAATTGATAGCCAGGAGATCGCTCCCACTTCTCCAAGTTGAAGAATTAATTCGCCATTTGTAGCCTCACTGGATCCAAGGTGAATACAATTGAGGGCTAATTAGTGGAGAACGATTTCTTGACTTATGATTTCAATTAGTTCTGCCCTCCCCCCCAATACACAAGTCATTTCATAAAGATATATATCTATTATCTTTGAAAAGAAAGAGGAGATTTTGGAACCAGTCACTTCAATAATCCGAAGTCAGACCTTCACAGTTTCCATGATGGATGTTTTGATGGCTTCTTCAAGGTGCTGACTGTCTGGGAAAGGTGTAGGGGGCTCTGGGAATGAATCTGCCGTGATTGGCTCAGCCAGACCAATCAGAGACTCCAGGAAACAGCTGCCCGGATCAGCTGCCTGGGAGAAGGTGGGAAACCCAGGGAACTGAAACTGGAGCGTCGGACAATTGTCCATGTTTTCATAGTCCTTCTGCGGGTTGTGAAACGATCCATAATTGAACTCGGAGAATGACTGGAAAAATTCGAAGGAGTCAGTCGACAGACTGAGGTCAGTGTAGCTTTTCGTGGACTGCTCCGGGCAGTGAGATGGGGGGTAGACATGGCTGCTGCCCTGCGTTGGAACTATATCGCCCAGGGGGAAACTCCCCTCCTGATTTGCATTCTCGTCCAAGCTGGGCAAGTGATTAGTGTAGTACTCAGTGTTGAACTTGAAGCTTTCTGTGCCACAGTGCTGGTCACCAGTCTCACAGAAAAAATCAGAAGGGTTAAAGTAAGGGAAGCCATCCTGGTTCTCAGCATCGTTACCGCACTCATTGTCAGAATCATTAAAATGGAGTATCCGGGCCAGTCCATCATCGTCAATGTCCGCAGTTTGACAAGACTGCGATGTATTATCCAAGAAACGGTCATCAACACCTTCGTCCACCTCCTCACTGTAATTCGACGAACTGGAGTCGGTCATGTCGCTGCTACAGCTGTTGTCCTCGGTGTCGTCGGACTCCTCACTGAAGTGAAAGGCTGGTGTTAAGGAGGCACTTCTATCCTGGAATGCAGCTTTGTCTGCCGAGTAGCCATAGTGCTGGGAATTTTCCAAGTGCGGCGTGTCTGACTCTCCATTCTTATTTTCACCGTTCGATTGCCGTTTCTCCAAGTCCAGCTTCATGATGGTATGGATGAAGTGTGTCTGTACTCTGGCAGAGTTGAACTCTATCCTACCCATCGTGTTACCACAGCCATCCTTCGTACATCCACAGGGAAAAGACATGCGATCCATCTGTACAATACAAAAGTGCACAGTGTAAGCCCTTAGGAACATTTATCAATATAGAAACATATGAGTAGGCCATTCAGCCCCTTGAGCCTGTTCCACCCATTCAATGAAATCATAGCTGATCTGTATCTTAACTTCATTTATCCGTCTTGGCTCCATATACTTTTATACCATTGTCTAGCCTGAATCACCAAACTCTATTACTCCCATACTCTAATTACATAGAACTAGGTTATGTTCCTCTCTCATTTCCCCAGTTCTTCAGTGAGGTAGACCTCTCTCTTCCCATTCACCCTAATGTAAAATCCAGAGTGCTTTTATTGCCGATGGATTGTTCTGCGCACACCTACTGGGGCCCTAGCTGGTTATCAATGATTCTCAGAGCTTTTTTTTTTGAGACAAGTTCCATCCAAAAATTCTCAGTCACTTGCATCCTCCCTAGCTTTATCTATATAAAAAAAATTATCTCCCAGCCTCCTCCTTCCCTTCTGTCTCTAAAGAGTACTAAAGAGTACATTATGTGTTCAAGTCTCTGGAGTGGGGCTTGAAACCACAATCTTCTGACTCAGAAGCCAGAGTGCTACCACTTAGCCAAGGCTGATACTTATGTAATACATTTTGGAATATGGATCTGCATAAAGCAAAAATCTCACTTCAGGAAGCAGCAGTATATAGATTTTACACAATTAGTGCTGTAACGAAAGTTTTTTTTTAAATAAAGAAAATGTCCAATTTCAAAAGCTTTTGACTGTCACTGGAAATGGATGGCTGTGAGGAGGGATTGTTAAGGTCAGGATTGTAGCTGGCTTGGTTTAGCATTACTGATGTTGGAAGCACATCCATGCAATAAAAATAGTGAACACTCAAGGAACAGAAAGATCTTTTTAAAAAGTAATTGACACCAAACTGGTGTCAGCTTGGCTCAATTGGTCGCATTTTCATCTCAAGGAAGGATTTAAACATGATCTAGGCTGATACTACACTGCAGCATTGAGTGCTGCATTGCTAGAGGCCCCTCATCCTTTGCAGGAGACTAAGACCCTACCCTGTCTGTTGAGTTAGCCATTAAAAGATCGTATGGGGCTATTTAAAAAGAGGAACAGGGAACTCTGCTTAATGGAAAATAATCTTCTCAACCAACACCCTTAAATATAGATCAACGTGTCATTCATCTCATCAGAACAGGAGTCGGCCATTCAGCCTCTCGAACATGTTCCACCATTCAATTAGATCATGGCTAATCGGTACCTCAACTCCATCTGTACCTCATTGTAGTTTGTGGGACTTTGCTATGTGCAAAATTTACCTATATAACCAGTTAATCTTCAATTCACTGTGTAAAGAGTTCAGAGATATTTGAGATACTTGATGAGGCATTATACAGACACATGTCTTTTGCAAAGCTTCAATTGTTATGTTGGTTTGGACATAAATAAACCAAGTCAGCCCACAGAGACATTTGCCACAAACAGTGACAATAAACCAAAAATGGTCCAAAAATGTAGGAGCCATTAATAGTGAAAGACTTTTTTATTTTAAAATGTGTATCAAAATAAAGAGCTGCTGTTTCAAAGCCACATACACTGCTCACTAAGCACCAGAGCGGTCTACTCTCCTGTCTCCACACAATTAAACATTTTGCATCTGGAACACACAGGGATTAAGTGTACAGCTCAATAAAATATGCTAGCTGTTGACAAGACAAGCCAAGCATGCAGACAAATCTGGAGTCAAAAAAATGCATTGTACGCCTCAGCCCCTTAGGCTACTTAATTACTTAACCTACATTTTAATTGTTAGAAGCTGAGCTGCTCCCTACCCTGCCATTCAGGTTTTTTCTTTTTTTAATATTAATTCTGAGATTTGTTATGAAACCAATGCTCGTTTTTACAAGCATTAATTCCAAGTAACTACCCAAAATTAAAATCCCAGCTTTAGAGCAACGGCAGGAAGGTACGAGCAGGCTCTGCTGTTGTATGGCTAGAGCTAAGTCTTAAGTGTGCTGCCAACTCTGCTGAGTCGGTAGTCTGACAGTCTACTGGGAATGAGGGCGGGGGGGGGGGGGAAACAATACAAGTCTCTTTCTTGAAATTGAAATATTGACAGATGCAGTTAACAGGAATTACTCTGGGTACATCATGGATAAATTGGGGGGGGGGGTCGATGTTCATACTTGAGCTGCTTTTTAACAAACAGACACAGAAGGACAGGCCAAGACAGAGGGACAGACTGAGATACTGAGTTAACGTCACAGCCAAAGTCAATGGTTTTGCCGCTCTCATTTAAAAACAGATGGAATCATGGGAGGGCAGTGGTTAAAAATAGATTAATTGTAATGCAGGAAACCAAAAAGTGACATGCTGCATAAAGTGAGACATTTCAATCAGTTGCTCACTTACTTGGCATTTAATTCCAGCCAGGCTACAGCTGCAAGTCTCCGGCTCACAGAAACCCTTGCAATCACAGCCGCAGTCCTCGCGCGACACCCGGATTGTGTTCAGCTCCCGTTTTTCCTCTCGGTCGATCTTCTTCACTCCGGCCGCTTTCAGCAGCGTGTGTCTTTTCTTGGCTGGGTATGGCTGCGGAAAGAAGCCGCTGTCGAGCTCCACCTCGTTGACATCGATATCATCGTCTGAGATGTCGTCGACAGTGAGCCGGTCAGCCTCTTCGGAGTCAGCAGTACCATTCTTAGTCAACTGTTTTGGGGAGGGGAGGGGGGGGGGGGGGGGAAGAGAGACAGGGGGGAAGAGAGACGGGGAGGAAAGAAAGGTGTTTTTTTTCAATAATAAAAACACAATGGCTCCGAATATTTACATTTACGGCACAAGTGGAGGCCACTTAGCCCATCGTGTCTTGCTAGACCAATCCCACTGCCACATGCTCCCCCTCAGCCCTGGACCGTCCTCTGCTCCATCTAGCTAATGCAATGCTGAACTAACAACACAGGGCCAAAAGGGCCGGATCAGTTCCGGGTTTGTGTCGAGTTGCTGATCTCAGCCAGGAAAGCTGTGGCTGAAGGACATTCAGGGCAAGTGATCTCACATTACAACAAAACCCTGGGAATTGGATAGATTTCTTGGAAAACATTTACAGAGTTATGGGGGAAATGTTCTGGGTCCAGAATGCACTGCCTAAAAGGATGGTGGACGCAGATTGAATAGTAATTTTCAAAAAGGAGCTGAAATATTTGAACAGGAAAACTGTGCAGGGCTATGGGGAAAGAGGAGAGTGGGACTTATTGGATAGCTCTTTCAAAGAGATGGCACAGGTATGATGGGCCAAATGGCCTTCGGTGCTATGAGATTTTATGAATTTCTACTTTGAATGTAGCAGAATTTGCTGCCCAATACAGATTTTAGCAAAATATGTCCCAGAGGCAGGTGAAATGCTGGTACCTGAGCAGACAGAGCATTATACTTTGCTAGAACAAATCATTTGCTCTGGCTGGGATTGACTTCAGTGTTTCCGAGCAATGGAAGAGCGAGCAGAATTCCTGCTCCTGATCACGATCCAGCGACCCTCACTGAAAAGTGCACAGATGTGCATAATGGGGGGAGCAAAACATTTGCTTTGGCCCTGATGCCCCTCATGGACCACCAGACTGGCAGCATTCACATAAGTTCACCGGTTAAGAACGGGAAAAATATTGGAGGGCAGCTAGTGCCTTTAAACTGGAGCCCATCTTGACTTTACTGCCTTCAGAACTGGATGAAAGAAATTTGGAAGTGGTTGTGGGAGGGGGTGGGAAACCAAAAAGCACGACAGATTTACTCCACCCCCACCTTGCAATATTTATTTTTTTAAATTCAATCTCAGGACGTGGGTATCGCTGGCAACGACAGCATTTATCACCCATTCTGACTTCAGAGGTCAGTTAAATGTCAGCAATCTCGGTATGGGACTGGAGTCACATCGAGGCTGGGTAAAGACGACACGTCCCCTTCCCTAAAGGACCAGTTGGGTTTTTAACGACAATCCAACAGCTTCGTGGTTGAGTTTACTCATACCAGATATTTATTTCTAGATTTCTTTCAACTGAAATTCAAATTCTCAAACTACCATGGAGGGACTTGAACTCATCATATCTCCAGATTATTAGTCCCAGTCTCTGGATTACTAATTCAGTAACATAACCACTACACTACCATTCCCAGGTTTCATACCTGCAGCCTTAAAGAGTCCAGCTTCTGTTCTTTCAAAAGTTCCTTGATTTTCTTCCAGCGAACGAGCTCCTGCTCTTTGGCAAACTCCGCCAGCGTGTACTGCCTGCATGAGCTGTGCTTGTTGGCCATCCCCAAGGTGCAACCGCCCTGGCTCGGAACGCTCGTGAACCCCTGACACCGAGCAAAGTAGAACACGACGACACGGTCAAACTGGACGTTGTTCTTTCTCATGCGTTTAGTTCTCTTCAGGATGGGCACAGCTGAAAAACCAGAAACAAAAAAAAAAAGAGAGAAAATAAAGTTAACTATTTTGCTATTAAATGTCAATCAATAGAGCTCATTAAAAGATTGTTGCTAGATTTATTTTGTGTATGGAAAAAGAGAAAAACTAGCATTTACACAGTGCCTTTCACGAGCCCAGGACACCCCAAAGTGCTTTTCAAGTGTTGTCACTTCTGTAACGCAAGGAAATGCAGCTTCAATCTGCATATGGCAAGGTCCAAACAGCAACATCAATGAGCAGATCATCTGTTTTATGTGTTGGTTCAGAGACAACCGTTAGGCAGGAATCTGGGAGAATCACCCGTTCTTCTTTGAATAGTGCCGTGGGATCTTTTGCGTCAACCCAAGAGGGCAGGCAGGGCCCTCAGTTTAATGTCTCATGCGAAAGACGGCACTCTGATAGCGCAGCACTCCTCAGTACTGCACTGCCGCGTCAGCCTGAATTATGTGCTCAAGTCTCTGGAGTAGGGCTTGAACCCATGGCAGAGGCGAGTGTGCTACCGACTGAGCCAAAGTTGACACCTACTTCCTCCAAGGAAGTGCAAATCTTTCCAGTGGCCTTAGCTGTTAAACATGCCAATGGGTTTGAACTTGATAGAAGAGGCTTGGACTTAATATTATGGCCCAGTGATTGTGTCTGAACAGTAACACTCAGGCTCAGTGTAATCATCCGTGTGGGGTAGACGCACGTGTCTGTGTGAATGCTTTCTTTGGAGCATCAGACAATGCAGTTTATGAGAAATGATGGTAAATTCACCAGGATAAAAGAAAATTAGGTACATTTCCTATTTAAGCTAACAGCAAGAAAAAAAGCATACACAAAAAACCCCAGCACAATAGAATAACCTTGGTTTCAACATTTTCTTTTTTTTTTGAAACAAATGGACAAGGAAAGGAAGCAGCTACTCAAGTCACATGGAGCCTCAGCACAAGATTTAATATTGAGAAAATGCCAAACTGTAATTAGATTTCCTGACAGTTTGCTAGTTTCAAGGAACTCGGTTGCCGTGCTGTCCACTGAAAACTAATTTTAAGCACGTCAGTACAATTTTAAGCAGATTATTACAAATGCTGTTAGCACGAGTTTTTTCTCTGCAATAGTGACACAATGTAGCACATGCTGTTCGCATACTGCTTTATAAACCATTGATCCCATTCCTCCAATTCTACTCAGCTTCACTGGAGTACAGCACCACAGGGGGCTGACAGCCTGCTGTTATGAGTAGTACAGCCACTATAGCAGCTGCTTTACCAGAGTGGCTATATTTCCACGTGCAAGTCTGAACACTTCAATCATAGAAGGCACCACAGACCAATCCTGCCCTCACCCAACCTGGCTCAGCACCCTCGCTGTTGCCCCTGCTGAATTTGGCCAACTAGGCACAGATTTTCCTGGTCTCCGATGACCCATGGCCATTTTGTATATTGTATTTATCCAGTACTGGTGAGTTTCTGACCTCAGTTGGGCTGGCAGGCCCCCTCATGTGGGGGAACCATGCCCAAATTCACAGACCTAATCAGGTACCAACTCGACAGCCTACACTGGCAGACTCTCCAAATTAGTGAATACTAGCTTGTGATACACAAGTGCTTATGCCTTCTTCTCAGAGAAGAGTGCACAGTGTGCACAATGGGGCAAGGAAAAAAAAAGCAATGAAGCAGCTTTTTGTCAGTGTGACAAAGCTCTCTTCTTTCTAAGATCAAGCTTTTAAAACAAGGTTCTACTTATCTTAACATGTGCCTCTTGCATGGAGCAAAAGGTGCTTTGTGTAACAGTCCTGTAGATGCTGGAACCCACCATGAACTTGCATTTATATAGCACTTTAACTTAGGATAACATCCCAAGATGTGACCCAGAAATGTATTCGGACAAAAATTGAC